>NC_136128.1:1057500-1060000 GCF_965212315.1 Lampetra planeri | reverse complement strand
CACATTTTCTTGTAAAAGACCGTTTAATGCCACTCTTTCGGGGCTCAACCAGGAGTCCAGAATAAACGTTTTCATGAGTGTTGACCTCCCGCAGTAGAGTTGAATCTTGATTTTTACATATGAATGTGCGTCAGGTCTCTGCAAGTATGGCCTACGACCATATCACCCTGAATGCGCCTGATCTCGGAAGCTAAGCAGGGTCGAGCCTGGTTAGTACTTGGATTGGAGACTGACTGGGAATACCAGGTGTTGTAGGCTTTTGCATTTTCGTATCTGGATGGGTCGCGTTTTACTCTTCAATTCACCCAGTCAGTTCACCTGCCAATTGCACGCGGATATGGTGTACTGCATTGGGATCCACATTTTCTTGTAAAAGACCGTTTAATGCCACTCTTTCGGGGCTCAACCAGGAGTCCAGAATAGACGTTTTCATGAGTGTTGACCTCCCGCAGTAGAGTTGAATCTTGATTTTAACATATGAATGTGCGTCAGGCCTCTGCAAGAATGGCCCACGACAATATCACCCTGAATGCGCCCGATCTCGTCTGATCTTGGAAGCTAAGCAGGGTCGAGCCTGGTGAGTACTTGGATGGAAGACTGCATGGGAATACCAGGTGTTGTAGGCTTTTGCATTTTCGCATCTGGATGGGTCGTGTTTTACTCTTCAATTCACCCAGTCAGTTCACCTGCCAATTGCACGTGGATATGGTGTACTACATTGGGATCAAGATTTTTTGTAAAAGACCGTTTAATGCCACTCTTTCGGGGCTCAACC
Source organism: Lampetra planeri (assembly GCF_965212315.1). Lineage (NCBI taxonomy): Eukaryota > Metazoa > Chordata > Hyperoartia > Petromyzontiformes > Petromyzontidae > Lampetra > Lampetra planeri. The sequence continues at coordinate 1,059,225 of NC_136128.1, read as the reverse complement.
AGGAGTCCAGAATAAACGTTTTCATGAGTGTTGACCTCCCGCAGTAGAGTTGAATTTTGATTTTTACATATGAATGTGCGTCAGGTCTCTGCAAGTTTGGCCTAGAACCATATCACCCTGAATGTGCCTGATCTCGGAAGCTAAGCAGGGTCGAGCCTGGTTAGTACTTGGATGGGAGACTGCCTGGGAATACCAGGTGTTGTAGTCTTTTGCATTTTCGCATTTGGATGGGTCGTGTTTTACTCTTCAATTCACCCTGTCAGTTCACCTGCTAATTGCACGTGGATATGGTGTACTACATTGGGATCAAGATTTTCTTGTAAAAGACCGTTTAATGCCACTCTTTCGGGGCTGAACCAGGAATCCAGAATAAACGTTTTCATGAGTGTTGACCTCACGCAGTAGAGTTTAATCTTGATTTTAACAAATGCATGTGCGTCAGGTCTCTGCAAGTATGGCCTACGACCATATCACCCTGAAGGCGCCCGATCTCGTCTGATCTCGGAAGCTAAGCAGGGTCGAGCCTGGTTAGTACTTGGATGGGAGACTGCCTGGGAATACCAGGTGTTGTAGGCTTTTGCATTTTCGCATCTGGATGGGTCGTGTTTTACTCTTCAATTCACCCAGTCAGTTCACCTGCCAATTGCACGTGGATATGGTGTACTACATTGGGATCAAGATTTTTTTGTAAAAGACCGTTTAATGCCACTCTTTCGGGGCTCAACCAGGAGTCCAGAATAAACGTTTTCATGAGTGTTGACCTCCCGCAGTAGAGTTGAATTTTGATTTTTACATATGAATGTGCGTCAGGTCTCTGCAAGTTTGGCCTAGAACCATATCACCCTGAATGCGCCTGATTTCAGAAGCTAAGAAGGGTCGAGCCTGGTTAGTACTTGGGTGGGAGACTGCCTGGGAATACCAGGTGTTGTAGGCTTTTGCATTTTCGCATTTGGATGGGTCGTGTTTTACTCTTCAATTCACCCTGTCAGTTCACCTGCTAATTGCACGTGGATATGGTGTACTACATTGGGATCAAGATTTTCTTGTAAAAAACCGTTTAATGCCACTCTTTAGGGGCTCAACCAGGAGTCCAGAATAAACGTTTTCATGAGTGTTGACCTCCCGCAGTAGAGTTGAATCTTGATTTTAACATATGAATGTGCGTCAGGTCTCTGCAAGTATGGCCTACGACCATATCGCCCTGAATGCGCCCGATCTCCTTTGATCTCGAAAACTAAGCAGGGTCGAGCCAGGTTAGTACTTGGATGGGGGACTGCCTGGGAATACCAGGTGTTGTAGGCTTTTGCATTCTCGCATCTGGATGGGTCGCGTTCAACTCTTCAATTCACCCAGTCAGTTCACCAGCCAATTGCACGTGGATATGGTGTACTGCATTGGGATCAAGATTTTATTGTAAAAGACCGTTTAATGCCACTCTTTCGGGGCTCAACCAGGAGTCCAGAATAAACGTTTCATGAGTGTTGAGCTCCCGCAGAAGAGTTGAATCTTGATTTTTACATGTGAATGAGCGTCAGGTTTCTGCAAGTATGGCCTACGACCATATCACCCTGAATGCGCCCGATCTCGTCTGATCTCGGAAGCTAAGCAGGGTCGAGCCTGGTTAGTACTTGGATGGGAGACTGCCTGGGAATACCAGGTGTTGTAGGCTTTTGCATTTTCGTATCTGGATGGGTCGCGTTTTACTCTTCAATTCACCCAGTCAGT
>NC_136128.1:1050000-1052500 GCF_965212315.1 Lampetra planeri | reverse complement strand
GGAAGACTGCATGGGAATACCAGGTGTTGTAGGCTTTTGCATTTTCGTATCTGGATGGGTCGCGTTTTACTCTTCAATTCATTCAGTCAGTTCACCTGCCAATTGCACGCGGATATGGTGTACTGCATTGGGATCAAGATTTTCTTGTAAAAGACCGTTTAGTGCCACTCTTTCGGGGCTCAACCAGGAGTCCAGAATAAACGTTTTCATGAGTGTTGACCTCCCGCAATAGAGTTGAATCTTGATTTTTACAAATGAATGTGCGCCAGGTCTCTGCAAGTATGGCCTACGACCATATCACCCTGAATGCGCCCGATCTCCTTTGATCTCGAAAACTAAGCAGGGTCGAGCCAGGTTAGTACTTGTGTAATGCGGGCGTAAGCGACCTTCCGGATGTGACGTCACGGGGGGTGGAGCCATGTGATGTGGGTGGAAGGTTCGGGTCCTTAAGCGGGTAAACCGGAAGGGGAAGTCAGTCGGGGTGTGAGCGGAAAAGAGTGAGGCCACGCGGGCGAGTGAGAAGAGGGGGGGCACCGACGGCCATCGGGAGCCAACCCCGAAGACAGGAGGAAGCTACGGAGTGGTGTGCAGCTGCGGAGAAGACAGCCAGAAGGGCTGCGTGTTAGAGGCAGCGGTGTGGCTGCCAGGTGTGGCGGGAGAGAAGAGGGAGAGACAGCACGAGGCTGTCAGAGCTGCAGAGAGGACGAAGGAGAGAGGAGTTGCAGCGAGTACAGCCAAGGGGGGCTGTGTGAGAGTAACAGCAGCGGGGCTGCTGTTGTGGATCGGGCCGACATCGGAGTCAGCACCGTGGAGTAGCTACAGAGTAGAGACAGCCGTGTGGGAATACAGTACGAACCGAATAAAGGACACTGAGCCAGACATCGTGGTCCAGTCGTTTATTACACTTGGATGGGAGACTGCCTGGGAATACCAGGTGTTGTAGGCTTTTGCATTTTCGTATCTGGATGGGTCGCGTTTTACTCTTCAATTCACCCAGTCAGTTCACCTGCCAATTGCACGCGGATATGGTGTACTGCATTGCGATCAAGATTTTCTTGTAAAATACCGTTTAATGCCACTCTTTCGGGGCTCAACCAGGAGTCCAGAATAAACGTTTTCATGAGTGTTGACCTCCCGCAGTAGAGTTGAATCTTGATTTTTACATATGTATGTGCGTCAGGTCTCTGCACGTATGGCCTACGACCCTATCACCCTGAATGCGCCCGATCTCGTCTGATCTCGGAAGCTAAGCAGGGTCGAGCCTGGTTAGTACTTGGATGGGAGACTGCCTGGGAATACCAGGTGTTGTAGGCTTTTGCATTTTCGTATCTGGATGGGTCGCGTTTTACTCTTCAATTCACCCAGTCAGTTCACCTGCCAATTGCACGCGGATATGGTGTACTGCATTGGGATCAAGATTTTCTTGTAAAAGACCGTTTAATGCCACTCTTTCGGGGCTCAACCAGCAGTCCAGAATAAACGTTTTCATGAGTGTTGACCTCCTGCAGTAGAGTTGAATCTTGATTTTTACAAATGAATGTGCGTCAGGTCTCTGCAAGTATGGCCTACGACCATATCACCCTGAATCCGCCCGATCTCGTCTGATCTTGGAAGCTAAGCAGGGTCGAGCCTGGTGAGTACTTGGATGGAAGACTGCCTCGGAATACCAGGTGTTGTAGGCTTTTGCATTTTCGTTTCTGGATGGGTCGCGTTTTACTCTTCAATTCACCCAGTCAGTTCACCTGCCAATTGCACGCGGATATGGTGTTCTGCATTGGGATCAAGATTTTCTTGTAAAAGACCGTTTAATGCCACTCTTTCGGGGCTCAACCAGGAGTCCAGAATAAACGTTTTCATGAGTGTTGACCTCCCGCAGTAGAGTTGAATCTTGATTTTAACATATGAATGTGCGTCAGGTCTCTGCAAGTATGCCCTACGACCATATCACCCTGAATGCGCCCGATCTCCTTTGATCTCGAAAACTAAGCAGGGTCGAGCCAGGTTAGTACTTGGATGGGAGACTGCCTGCGAATACCAGGTGTTGTAGGCTTTTGCATTTTCGTATCTGGATGAGTCGCGTTTTACTCTTCAATTCACCCAGTCAGTTCACCTGCCAATTGCACGCAGATATGGTGTACTGCATTGGGATCAAGATTTTCTTGTAAAAGACCGTTTAATGCCACTCTTTCGGGGCTCAACCAGGAGTCCAGAATAAACGTTTTCATGAGTGTTGACCACCTGCAGTAGAGTTGAATCTTGATTTTTACAAATGAATGTGCGTCAGGTCTCTGCAAGTATGGCCTACGACCATATCACCCTGAATGCGCCCGATCTCGTCTGATCTCGGAAGCTAAGCAGGGTCGAGCCTGGTTAGTACTTGGATGGGAGACTGCCTGGGAATACCAGGTGTTGTAGGCTTTTGCATTTTCGTATCTGGATGGGTCGCGTTTTACTCTTCAATTCACCCAGTCAGTTCACCTGCCAATTGCACGCGGATATG
>NC_136128.1:1035000-1045000 GCF_965212315.1 Lampetra planeri | reverse complement strand
CCTCCCGCAGTAGAGTTGAATCTTGATTTTTACATATGTATGTGCGTCAGGTCTCTGCACGTATGGCCTACGACCATATCACCCTGAATGCGCCCGATCTCGTCTGATCTCGGAAGCTAAGCAGGGTCGAGCCTGGTTAGTACTTGGATGGGAGACTGCCTGGGAATACCAGGTGTTGTAGGCTTTTGCATTTTCGTATCTGGATGGGTCGCGTTTTACTCTTCAATTCACCCAGTCAGTTCACCTGCCAATTGCACGTGGATATGGTGTACTGCATTGGGATCAAGATTTTCTTGTAAAAGACCGTTTAATGCCACTCTTTCGGGGCTCAACCAGGAGTCCAGAATAAACGTTTTCATGAGTGTTGACCACCTGCAGTAGAGTTGAATCTTGATTTTTACAAATGAATGTGCGTCAGGTCTCTGCAAGTATGGCCTACGACCATATCACCCTGAATGCGCCTGATCTCGTCTGATCTCGGAAGCTAAGCAGGGTCGAGCCTGGTTAGTACTTGGATGGGAGACTGCCTGGGAATACCAGGTGTTGTAGGCTTTTGCATTTTGTATCTGGATGGGTCGCGTTTTACTCTTCAATTCACTCAGTCAGTTCACCTGCCAATTGCACGCGGATATGGTGTACTGCATTGGGATCAAGATTTTCTTGTAAAAGACCGTTTAATGCCACTCTTTTGGGGCTCAACCAGGAGTCCAGAATAAACGTTTTCATGAGTGTTGACTTCCCGCAGTAGAGTTGAATCTTGATTTTTACATATGTATGTGCGTCAGGTCTCTGCAAGTATGGCCTACGACCATATCACCCTGAATGCGCCTGATCTCGGAAGCTAAGCAGGGTCGAGCCTGGTTAGTATTTGGATGGGAGACTGCCTGGGAATACCAGGTGTTGTAGGCTTTTGCATTTTCGTATCTGGATGGGTCGCGTTTTACTCTTCAATTTACCCAGTCAGTTCACCTGCCAATTGCACGCGGATATGGTGTACTGCATTGGGATCAAGATTTTCTTGTAAAAGACCGTTTAATGCCACTCTTTCGGGGCTCAACCAGGAGTCCAGAATAAACGTTTTCATGAGTGTTGACCACCTGCAGTAGAGTTGAATCTTGATTTTTACAAATGAATGTGCGTCAGGTCTCTGCAAGAATGGCCTACGACCATATCACCCTGAATGCGCCTGATCTCGGAAGCTAAGCAGGGTCGAGCCTGGTTAGTACTTGGAAGGGTGACTGCCTGGGAATACCAGGTGTTGTAGGCTTTTGCATTTTCGTATCTGGATGGGTCGCGTTTAACTCTTCAATTCACCCAGTCAGTTCACCTGCCAATTGCACGCGGATATGGTGTACTGCATTGGGATCAAGATTTTCTTGTAAAAGACCGTTTAATGCCACTCTTTCGGGGCTCAACCAGAAGTCCAGAATAAACGTTTTCATGAGTGTTGACCTCCCGCAGTAGAGTTGAATCTTGATTTTAACATATGAATGTGCGTCAGGTCTCTGCAAGTATGCCCTATGACAATATCACCCTGAATGCGCCCGATCTCGTCTGATCTTGGAAGCTAAGCAGGGTCGAGCCTGGTGAGTACTTGGATGGAAGACTGCCTGGGAATACCAGGTGTTGTAGGCTTTTGCATTCTCGCATCTGGATGGGGTCGCGTTTAACTCTTCAATTCACCCAGTCAGTTCACCTGCCAATTGCACGTGGATATGGTGTACTGCATTGGGATCAAGATTTTATTGTAAAAGACCGTTTAATGCCACTCTTTCGGGGCTCAACCAGGAGTACAGAATAAACGTTTCATGAGTGTTGACCTCCCGCAGTAGAGTTGAATCTTGATTTTTACATGTGAATGAGCGTCAGGTTTCTGCAAGTATGGCCTACGACCATATCACCCTGAATGCGCCCGATCTCGTCTGATCTCGGAAGCTAAGCAGGGTCGAGCCTGGTTAGTACTTGGATGGGAGACTGCCTGGGAATACCAGGTGTTGTAGGCTTTTGCATTTTGTATCTGGATGGGTCGCGTTTTACTCTTCAATTCACTCAGTCAGTTCACCTGCCAATTGCACGCGGATATGGTGTACTGCATTGGGATCAAGATTTTCTTGTAAAAGACCGTTTAATGCCACTCTTTTGGGGCTCAACCAGGAGTCCAGAATAAACGTTTTCATGAGTGTTGACCTCCCGCAGTAGAGTTGAATCTTGATTTTTACATATGTATGTGCGTCAGGTTTCTGCACGTATGGCCTACGACCATATTACCCTGAATGCGCCTGATCTCGGAAGCTAAGCAGGGTCGAGCCTGGTTAGTACTTGGATGGGAGACTGCCTGGGAATACCAGGTGTTGTAGGCTTTTGCATTTTCGTATCTGGATGGGTCGCGTTTTACTCTTCAATTCACCCAGTCAGTTCACCTGCCAATTGCACGCGGATATGGTGTACTGCATTGGGATCAAGATTTTCTTGTAAAAGACCGTTTAATGCCACTCTTTCGGGGCTCAACCAGGAGTCCAGAATAAACGTTTTCATGAGTGTTGACCACCTGCAGTAGAGTTGAATCTTGATTTTTACAAATGAATGTGCGTCAGGTCTCTGCAAGTATGGCCTACGACCATATCACCCTGAATGCGCCCGATCTCGTCTGATCTCGGAAGCTAAGCAGGGTCGAGCCTGGTTAGTACTTGGATGGGAGACTGCCTGGGAATACCAGTTGTTGTAGGCTTTTGCATTTTCGTATCTGGATGGGTCGCGTTTTACTCTTCAATTCACCCCGTCAGTTCACCTGCCAATTGCACGCGGATATGGTGTACTGCATTGGGATCAAGATTTTCTTGTAAAAGACCGTTTAATGCCACTCTTTCGGGGCTCAACCAGGAGTCCAGAATAAACGTTTTCATGAGTGTTGACCTCCCGTAGTAGAGTTGAATCTTGATTTTAACATATGAATGTGCGTCAGGTCTCTGCAAGTATGGCCTACGACCATATCACCCTGAATGCGCCCGATCTCCTTTGATCTCGAAAACTAATCAGGGTCGAGCCAGGTTAGTACTTGTGTAATGCGGGCGTAAGCGACCTTCCGGATGTGACGTCACGGGGGGTGGAGCCATGTGACGTGGGTGGAAGGTTCGGGTCCTTAAGCGGGTAAACCGGAAGGGGAAGTCAGTCGGGGTGTGAGCGGAAAAGAGTGAGGCCACGCGGGCGAGTGAGAAGAGGGGGGGCACCGACGGCCATCGGGAGCCAACCCCGAAGACAGGAGGAAGCTACGGAGTGGTGTGCAGCTGCGGAGAAGACAGCCAGAAGGGCTGCGTGTTAGAGGCAGCGGTGTGGCTGCCAGGTGTGGCAGGAGAGAAGAGGGAGAGACAGCACGAGGCTGTCAGAGCTGCAGAGAGGACGAAGGAGAGAGGAGTTGCAGCGAGTACAGCCAAGGGGGGCTGTGTGAGAATAACAGCAGCGGGGCTGCTGTTGTGGATCGGGCCGACATCGGAGTCAGCACCGTGGAGAAGCTACAGAGTAGAGACAGCCGTGTGGGAATACAGTACGAACCGAATAAAGGACACTGAGCCAGACATCGTGGTCCAGTCGTTTATAACACTGGTGTCGGAAGTGCAACGGCATGTCGAAACAAGTGAGGAAGAAAGTTAATCCGGCGCCTGCATCGGCTTCTTCGTCCGACGACGACGAACTCCCTCCAACCACGGATTCTGCTGGGGTGGTGGAGGAGAGCCCTGCTGAGGCGAGCACGGGGACGGGAGTGGAGGATGTCGGCGCGGTGGCGGGTCCGTCGACATCATCAGACGCTGATCAACGATGGCAAGAGATGGCGGTACAACTGGAGGCACTTAAGGACGTCTGACGCATTTATGCCATCTCGTCGCGCCAGGGACGATGGAGGACGCAGTTGGTGCTCCGCGGGCCGCCACGTTGCCTGTCCTGCCGCCGCCATTGGCCACGCGGCAAGAAGCCGCCATCTTGCGCGCTCCGCGGTGCCAAACCGCCATCTTGGCCACGCCGCGGGCCGACGCCATTTTGAATTTGCCACCACAACCACCACCATTGGAAGACGGTGGGAAGAGGAGTCGGAGTCGCCACCTTACCACAGTTAAATAATTTTCCGTTGGTGGGGACTGGAGCGCGTTCGCCTGCCGCTTCTTGGCGGCGGTACGCACGGCAAGATGGACCGATGCGGAGGCTTTGGAGGTGTTGCCGACTCTCCTGGACGACGAATCTGTCCGATTTTTCCGTTCCATAACGACCGATAAGAAGGCAACTTTACGTGGTGTTTTTCAAGAAATGGCCGACGCTTATGAGCCACCAGATGATGCGCATCGGCGATTCGCTCAACGACAACGAGCACCAGAGGAGTCGCCCGTGGCGTTCAGGGGTGCGGTGCTGGAGCTGGCCATGGCAGCTTATCCTGAGACGCCACAGGACCTGCTCGAGCCTCTCATATTAGGGAAAATGTTGGAGCTGTCTCGGGATCTAGGGATCCCCATGCCTGTGTGTGGGCATGAGAAGCTAACTTCCCGGACGGCTGCTAAGTGTCTCGATGCGCAATTCAATCTCCGTCGCTGGAAACAAGTGACGGCGTGGACGGGGGGGCCCGTCAAAGAAGGGGATGCGCTGGGGTGGAACCCTGCGCAGGCTGTCTACGTTCCGGATGACCGGGGCCCTCAACAGCTGACGGCCGCCTCCGCTCCATGGACGGGACGCGGCGGGCCGAGGCTGCGCGCGGCGCTACCGGAATGGGGCCGTCGGGAGGCAAGGCCTGCGCTTCGGCGCAACGATGTCGAATGTTTCCGCTGCGGGCGTAGGGGCCACTACGCCAGAGACTGCTGGGCCCGCTTCCCGGCTCCGCCGCAGCAGGAGGCCTCGGTACCGGACAAGTCGACTAAAGATCCTCCGAAACAGGCATGTCGGCACGCACCAGACACCCAGCAAGGCTTTACACCTCACCCATCGCCTTCGTTGCGCGATTCTAATGTTGTTGTTAAAGAAAGCCCTTCGACGGGGCCTTGTCGCTCGGTCACGCAGTGGCGCAAGTTGGCACGGAGAGTCGTCGCGGCCGCTACGGGTTCGTCCACTGTACCGGGGTCTATACAAGGGGTGGACGTACGCATTTTGGTCGACTCCGGCGCGTCTGCGACTATTATTTCGGATGTCATTTTCCATCTGTTGGGCATCCCGCCGGGGGCTGTGCGTCCGGTTTATGGGTCGTGCGTCGCTGCGAACGGGGGTAGCATGGGTATCGTGGGCCAGGTGGATGCTAAGATATCTATTGGGGATGTGTTAATATCGAGATCTTTGGCGGTTCCTTGTTTGTTAGGCACCGATTTTTTGGCTAAGATGCCCATTTTGATCAAAATCAATGAGAATTGTATTGAACTGCCGGGGGGCCGTCAAATCTCGTTTGTGCCGTCGCCCTGGGGGCGACCTGCTTCGGCCGTACAAGTGCAGGCGCTGTCCGTCGCATCTGTGGACATCCCACCTGGTACACAGATGCTTATACCCTTGCGCTATCGGAAGCCCCTGCCTGATCGGCTAGGAGCAGTAGGGGTCTTGTTGTCACCGTCCGCCACGATAACAACCGGGTTGGCGTTAGTGGGGGCACAGACCATCGTCCGGCCGGATCAATTACCGTTTTTACAGGTGCTTAATGCGGGGGGGGAAAACGTCCGTGTTCCGGCCGGTACGGTTGTGGCACATGCCACTACGGCGTTTGCGACGCATGATTGTCCGCATAGCCGGGGAGTGGTTGCTGGGGTTTCCGAGCCAAGGGGTTCGGATAATCGTTGGGTTGCTGACTTATGTGACGGAAATTCTTCCCTGTCCATGGAGCAACGTGGTGCGCTGCGTAAATTGTTGTTGACATATTCCGATGTGTTCAGCTCCGATGATTTGGATTTGGGCCGCACATCGTTGCTTTACCATCACATTGAGACGGGCGATGCTGTCCCTATTCGATTAAATTCGCATCGGATGAGTCCTGCGGAGCGAGAACACGTGCGGGGGGCAGTGGAAGACATGTTGGCTGCGGACATTATATCGCCATCTAACAGCCCATGGGGCGCTCCGGTCGTCTTGGTTAAGAAAAAGGATGGCAAATTGCGATTTTGTGTTGATTTCCGGAAATTGAATAAGATATCGGTGGCAGATGCGTACCCCCTGCCGCGTATGGATGACTCCCTCGACGCATTGTCGGGGGCTAAGTTCTTTTCCACACTGGACCTCTCTTCGGGATTTTGGCAGCTTCCCCTTGACGAGTCCTCACGGGAGAAAACCGCATTCCGTACGCCGCAGGGGTTATTTCAATTCAACTGTCTCCCGATGGGATTGAATGCGGCCCCTGCTACATTTCAAAGATTGATGGAGCTCGTTTTGTCGGGGTTGCAGTGGGAGACGTGTCTTATATATTTGGATGATATTATTGTCTTCAGCCGCACATTTGATGAACATTTGACGCGGCTGGAGACAGTGTTCACGAGGATGCGTTCTGCCAAATTGAAATTCAAACCAAAGAAATGTCACCTACTGCAACGGTCCGTCCGCTATTTGGGGCACATTGTGAGTGCTGAGGGGGTGTCCACGGATCCGGAAAAGACGGCGTGCGTCCGGGATTGGCCGACTCCGGCCACCGTGGGGGATATTCGGCGGTTTTTGGGATTTGCCTCGTATTACCGAAGATTTGTGCCGGGTTTTGCGACGATTGCGAGGCCCTTGCATCTCCTTACGGGTAAAGGACGGAAGTTTGTTTGGGGACAGCCGGAGGAGGCGGCCTTTCGGAGTCTGCGTGATCTATTGGCCACGGCCCTAACATTGGATTATCCCGATTTCGATCACCCATTCATTCTTGATACGGACGCGAGTGACACGGGTATTGGGGCGGTATTATCACAGTCTAAAGGGGGTGTAGAGCGTGTCGTGGCGTATGGTAGCCGAGTCTTGTCTCCTGCGGAAACCCGCTACTGTGTCACTCGCAGAGAACTATTGGCGGTTGTTTTTTTCCTACGGCAATTTCGACCATACCTCTACGGTCGTTCTTTTATTGTGCGTACGGATCATGCGGTCTTGCAATATGCCCTTAAAATTGACCAGCCATCCGGACAGTTGGCACGTTGGTTGGACACGCTACAGGAATTTTCCTTCCAAATTCAACATCGGAAGGGAGTACGCCATGCGAACGCTGACGCACTTTCCAGATTACCGCGGCGCGCCCCTTGTAAATGTGCGTCGGGGACGCATAGGTGTTCGCCGATTCCAAACCCCCCTCAGCCGCTTACGTTGGCCGTCGAGAAGTCGGACACTCCGATGGAACCGGGACCGGCTGACGGGGTTTTGAATCTGCCGCGGTCTGTCTGGATCCGGGAACAGATGATGGATGAGTCGTTGGTGTCCTTGCGGAAGCGGTCTGCTAGGGACAATGGGAGTCCGAGTACGGCTGTGGGGCCGCAAACCGCTCTCCGAGATGGTCTGCTTATGTGGCGGGATGGGTTCCAGGAACGTTGGCGCCTGGTGGTACCAACGTCCTTGCGATTCGAGTTGATTAGAACTCTCCATTGTGACACCCTCTTACATTTAGGGGTGCAGAAGACCTTGTTGACGTTGCAACATCATTATTTTTGGCACGGCATGGCGACAGATGTCGTAGGGCACGTGCGCGCGTGCCCTGCGTGTGCACGACGTAAGCCGCCGAAACATCCTTACGTGCCGCCTCTCCAGTCGATTCAGGTGTCTCGAGTCAATGAATTGGTGGCACTGGACATATTGGGACCTTTTCCACCATCGGCGAGGGGTAATAAATATTTGCTGGTAGGGGTTGAGTACCTCTCCCGTTGGCCGATGGCCTGGCCGTTGCCCGATCAGTCGGCCGCGGCCATTACCGACGCCTTTTTGTTTGGGTATATTATGGACAATGGGGCGCCTGACAGACTCCTCACGGACCAGGGCAGGAATTTCTCTTCTAAATTATTGGCGGAAGTGTGCGCGGGCCTTGGGACTAAGAAAGTACGGACATCCCCATACCATCCGCAGACGGATGGTATGGTTGAACGGCTGAACAGGACATTGTCTGCCATGCTTTGCCATACCGTGAGCGAACAACAATCAGATTGGGATCTGCACATCCCCGGAGTGCTTTCGGCGTACAGGATGACGCCTCATGCGGCTACAGGGTATTCGCCGTTTTACCTTATGTATGGTCGGGAAAACGTGCCGCCGGTGGATGTGCAATTGGGAACTGGGGTGAAGGGACCTCGTAAACCACTTCCTGAATACATTCAGGACACGGTTCGCCGAGTCACGGAGGCGCGGGAGAATGCCCGCGTGGCTACGGCCAAAGCCCAGGCCCGGAACGAGCGATATGCGCGACGGTCCGAGGGGGAGTGACCCTGGAAGGTTGGGGACCTAGCCTGGCTTCATTGTCCACAGGTACGTCCGGGAACCTCTCCGAAATTGCACAAACCCTGGCATGGTCCCGTACGCCTCATTGAGGTTCCCAACCCACAGTCAGCACGCGTCCAAATTGGGTCTCGTCGCTGGGTTGTGCATACGTCGCGCTTGAAACCATATGTTGCTCCCTTACATGATGCGTCATCCCCCAATGTTGCCTTGCCGGGGTCTGTTGCTGCTGACTCTCCCCTGCCTGCGTCCATTGATCTTGCTAGAGCGCCTGTCGTACCTGTTCCAGACAGGCCGGCCGTGACATTGCGGGGGACGAGGGGCCCTGCTCGGAGGACGCCTGCCAGGTCTGTGGGACCTTCGAGCCCTGCAGCCCTTCCGACCCAGCTGCGGGCACGGTCATAGGACAAGCCCAAGACTAATTCTTTAGGGACACGGGACGTTGGTGGACTTCCAGCTGCGGCAGGGGGATTACCCCCTGTCATTCCTCGACTTTCATCGCGTTCCCGTTCTGCGAGTGGGCCGCCGACCGTCCGGGACGGGCCGGCGACCCGCACACGTTCCAAATCGCTTACGTTTCGTTGACTGTTGCTGTGTTTTTATCTTTTTCTTACAGTTGTATTTATTGCATGCTTTTTGTACGTTCGTTGATGTTAATTGCGTTGTTGTTGTTGTTCTTGCTGTTACATTGTATGATTAGTGTCCTTAAGGGGGGAAGGTCGATTCGCCGCATTACGATTGCTATTGGTCAGCCGAGGTCGGCTGGGATTTTTCTACGGGGGAGGGTGGTGTAATGCGGGCGTAAGCGACCTTCCGGATGTGACGTCACGGGGGGTGGAGCCATGTGACGTGGGTGGAAGGTTCGTGTCCTTAAGCGGGTAAACCGGAAGGGGAAGTCAGTCGGGGTGTGAACGGAAAAGAGTGAGGCCACGCGGGCGAGTGAGAAGAGGGGGGGCACCGACGGCCATCGGGAGCCAACCCCGAAGACAGGAGGAAGCTACGGAGTGGTGTGCAGCTGCGGAGAAGACAGCCAGAAGGGCTGCGTGTTAGAGGCAGCGGTGTGGCTGCTAGGTGTGGCGGGAGAGAAGAGGGAGAGACAACACGAGGCTGTCAGAGCTGCAGAGAGGACGAAGGAGAGAGGAGTTGCAGCGAGTACAGCCAAGGGGGGCTGTGTGAGAGTAACAGCAGCGGGGCTGCTGTTGTGGATCGGGCCGACATCGGAGTCAGCACCGTGGAGAAGCTACAGAGTAGAGACAGCCGTGTGGGAATACAGTACGAACCGAATAAAGGACACTGAGCCAGACATCGTGGTCCAGTCGCTTATTACACTTGGATGGGAGACTGCCTGGGAATACCAGGTGTTGTAGGCTTTTGCATTTTCGTATCTGGATGGGTCGCGTTTTACTCATCAATTCACCCAGTCAGTTCACCTGCCAATTGCACGCGGATATGGTGTACTGCATTGGGATCAAGATTTTCTTGTAAAATACCGTTTAATGCCACTCTTTCGGGGCTCAACCAGGAGTCCAGAATAAACGTTTTCATGAGTGTTGACCTCCCGCAGTAGAGTTGAATCTTGATTTTAACATATGAATGTGCG
>NC_136128.1:1010000-1027500 GCF_965212315.1 Lampetra planeri | reverse complement strand
CTGCCAATTGCACGCGGATATGGTGTACTGCATTGGGATCAAGATTTTTTTGTAAAATACCGTTTAATGCCACTCTTTCGGGGCTCAACCAGGAGTCCAGAATAAACGTTTTCATGAGTGTTGACCTCCCGCAGTAGAGTTGAATTTTGATTTTTACATATGAATGTGCGTCAGGTATCTGCAAGTTTGGCCTAGAACCATATCACCCTGAATGCGCCTGGTCTCGGAAGCTAAGCAGGGTCGAGCCTGGTTAGTACTTGGATGGGAGACTGCCTGGGAATACCAGGTGTTGTAGGCTTTTGCATTTTCGTATCTGGATGGGTCGCGTTTTACTCTTCAATTCACCCAGTCAGTTCACCTGCTAATTGCACGCGGATATGGTGTACTGCATTGGGATCAAGATTTTCTTGTAAAAGACGGTTTAATGCAACTCTTTCGGGGCTCAACCAGGAGTCCAGAATAAACGTTTTCATGAGTGTTGACCTCCCGCAGTAGAGTTGAATCTTGATTTTTACAAATGAATGTGCGCCAGGTCTCTGCAAGTATGGCCTACGACCATATCACGATGAATGCGCCCGATCTCGTCTGATCTCGGAAGCTAAGCAGGGTCGAGCCTGGTTAGTACTTGGATGGGAGACTGCCTGGGAATACCAGGTGTTGTTGGCTTTTGCATTTTCGTATCTGGATGGGTCGCGTTTTACTCTTCAATTCACCCAGTCAGTTCACCTGCCAATTGCACGCGAATATGGTGTACTGCATTGGGATCAAGATTTTCTTGTAAAAGACCGTTTAATGCCACGCTTTCGGGGCTCAACCAGGAGTCCAGAATAAACGTTTTCATGAGTGTTGACCTCCCGCAGTAGAGTTGAATCTTGATTTTAACATATGAATGTGCGTCAGGTCTCTGCAAGTATGGCCTACGACCATATCACCCTGAATGCGCCCGATCTCGTCTGATCTTGGAAGCTAAGCAGGATCGAGCGTGGTTAGTACTTGGATGGGAGACTGCCTAGGAATACCAGGTGTTGTAGGCTTTTGCATTCTCGCATCTGGATGGGTCGCGTTTAACTCTTCAATTTACCCGGTCAGTTCACCTGCCAATTGCACGTGGATATGGTGTACTGCATTGGGATCAAGATTTTATTGTAAAAGACCGTTTTATGCCACTCTTTCGGGGCTCAACCAGGAGTCCAGAATAAACGTTTTCATGAGTGTTGACCTCCCGCAGTAGAGTTGAATCTTGATTTTAACATATGAATGTGCGTCAGGTCTCTGCAAGTATGGCCTACGACAATATCACCCTGAAAGCGCACGATCTCGTCTGATCTCGGAAGCTAAGCAGGGTCGAGCCTGGTTAGTACTTGGATGGGAGACTGCCTGGGAATACCAGGTGTTGTAGGCTTTTGCATTTTCGTATCTGGATGGGTCGCGTTTTACTCTTCAATTCACCCAGTCAGTTCACCTGCCAATTGCACGCGGATATGGTGTACTGCATTGGGATCAAGATTTTCTTGTAAAAGACCGTTTAATGCCACGCTTTCGGGGCTCAACCAGGAGTCCAGAATAAACGTTTTCATGAGTGTTGACCTCCCGCAGTAGAGTTGAATCTTGATTTTAACATATGAATGTGCGTCAGGTCTCTGCAAGTATGGCCTACGACCATATCACCCTGAATGCGCCCGATCTCGTCTGATCTTGGAAGCTAAGCAGGATCGAGCGTGGTTAGTACTTGGATGGGAGACTGCCTAGGAATACCAGGTGTTGTAGGCTTTTGCATTCTCGCATCTGGATGGGTCGCGTTTAACTCTTCAATTTACCCGGTCAGTTCACCTGCCAATTGCACGTGGATATGGTGTACTGCATTGGGATCAAGATTTTATTGTAAAAGACCGTTTTATGCCACTCTTTCGGGGCTCAACCAGGAGTCCAGAATAAACGTTTTCATGAGTGTTGACCTCCCGCAGTAGAGTTGAATCTTGATTTTAACATATGAATGTGCGTCAGGTCTCTGCAAGTATGGCCTACGACAATATCACCCTGAAAGCGCACGATCTCGTCTGATCTTGGAAGCTCAGCAGGGTCGAGCCTGGTGAGTACTTGGATGGAAGACTGCCTGGGAATACCAGGTGTTGTAGGCTTTTGCATTTTCGCATCTGGATGGGTCGTGTTTAACTCTTCAATTCACCCAGTCAGTTCACCTGCCCATTGCACGTGGATATGGTGTACTACATTGGGATCAAGATTTTTTTGTAAAAGACCGTTTAATGCCACTCTTTCGGGGCTCAACCAGGAGTCCAGAATAAACGTTTTCATGAGTGTTGACATCCCGCAGTAGAGTTGAATCTTGATTTTTACAAATGAATGTGCGCCAGGTCTCTGCAAGTATGGCCTACGACCATATCACCCTGAATGCGCCCTATCTCGTCTGATCTCGGAAGCTAAGCAGGGTCGAGCCTGGTTAGTACTTGGATGGGAGACTGCCTGGGAATACCAGGTGTTGTAGGCTTTTGCATTTTCGTATCTGGATGGGTCGCGTTTTACTCTTCAATTCACCCAGTCAGTTCACCTGCCAATTGCACGCGGATATGGTGTACTGCATTGGGATCAAGATTTTTTTGTAAAATACCGTTTAATGCCACTCTTTCGGGGCTCAACCAGGAGTCCAGAATAAACGTTTTCATGAGTGTTGACCTCCCGCAGTAGAGTTGAATTTTGATTTTTACATATGAATGTGCGTCAGGTATCTGCAAGTTTGGCCTAGAACCATATCACCCTGAATGCGCCTGGTCTCGGAAGCTAAGCAGGGTCGAGCCTGGTTAGTACTTGGATGGGAGACTGCCTGGGAATACCAGGTGTTGTAGGCTTTTGCATTTTCGTATCTGGATGGGTCGCGTTTTACTCTTCAATTCACCCAGTCAGTTCACCTGCTAATTGCACGCGGATATGGTGTACTGCATTGGGATCAAGATTTTCTTGTAAAAGACGGTTTAATGCAACTCTTTCGGGGCTCAACCAGGAGTCCAGAATAAACGTTTTCATGAGTGTTGACCTCCCGCAGTAGAGTTGAATCTTGATTTTTACAAATGAATGTGCGCCAGGTCTCTGCAAGTATGGCCTACGACCATATCACGCTGAATGCGCCCGATCTCGTCTGATCTCGGAAGCTAAGCAGGGTCGAGCCTGGTTAGTACTTGGATGGGAGACTGCCTGGGAATACCAGGTGTTGTAGGCTTTTGCATTTTCGTATCTGGATGGGTCGCGTTTTACTCTTCAATTCACCCAGTCAGTTCACCTGCCAATTGCACGCGGATATGGTGTACTGCATTGGGATCAAGATTTTCTTGTAAAAGACCGTTTAATGCCACGCTTTCGGGGCTCAACCAGGAGTCCAGAATAAACGTTTTCATGAGTGTTGACCTCCCGCAGTAGAGTTGAATCTTGATTTTAACATATGAATGTGCGTCAGGTCTCTGCAAGTATGGCCTACGACCATATCACCCTGAATGCGCCCGATCTCGTCTGATCTTGGAAGCTAAGCAGGGTCGAGCGTGGTTAGTACTTGGATGGGAGACTGCCTAGGAATACCAGGTGTTGTAGGCTTTTGCATTCTCGCATCTGGATGGGTCGCGTTTAACTCTTCAATTTACCCAGTCAGTTCACCTGCCAATTGCACGTGGATATGGTGTACTGCATTGGGATCAAGATTTTATTGTAAAAGACCGTTTAATGCCACTTTTTCGGGGCTCAACCAGGAGTCCAGAATAAACGTTTTCATGAGTGTTGACCTCCCGCAGTAGAGTTGAATCTTGATTTTAACATATGAATGTGCGTCAGGTCTTTGCAAATATGGCCTACGACAATATCACCCTGAATGCGCACGATCTCGTCTGATCTTGGAAGCTAAGCAGTGTCGAGCCTGGTGAGTACTTGGATGGAAGCCTGCCTGGGAATACCAGGTGTTGTAGGCTTTTGCATTTTCGTATCTGGATGGGTCGTGTTTTACTCTTCAATTCACCCAGTCAGTTCACCTGCCCATTGCACGTGGATATGGTGTACTACATTGGGATCAAGATTTTTTTTTGTAAAAGACCGTTTAATGCCACTCTTTCGGGGCTCAACCAGGAGTCCAGAATAAACGTTTTCATGAGTGTTGACCTCCCGCAGGAGAGTTGAATCTTGATTTCAACATATGAATGTGCGTCAGGTCTCTGCAAGTATGGCCTACGACAATATCACCCTGAATGCGCACGAGCTCGTCTGATCTTGGAAGCTAAGCAGTGTCGAGCCTGGTGAGTACTTGGATGGAAGACTGCCTGGGAATACCAGGTGTTGTAGGCTTTTGCATTTTCGTATCTGGATGGGTCGTGTTTTACTCTTCAATTCACCCAGTCAGTTCACCTGCCCATTGCACGTGGATATGGTGTACTACATTGGGATCAAGATTTTTTTGGAAAAGACCGTTTAATGCCACTCCTTCGGGGCTCAACCAGGAGTCCAGAATAAACGTTTTCATGAGTGTTGACCTCCTGCAGTAGAGTTGAATCTTGATTTTTACATATGAATGTGCGTCAGGTCTCTGCAAGTATGGCCTACGACCATATCACCCTGAATGCGCCCGATCTCGTCTGATCTCTGAAGCTAAGCAGGGTCGAGCCTGATTAGTACTTGGATAGGAGACTGCCTGGGAATACCAGGTGTTGTAGGCTTTTGCATTTTCGCATCTGGATGGGTCGTGTTATACTCTTCAATTCACCCAGTCAGTTCACCTGCCAATTGCACGTGGATATGGTGTACTACATTGGGATCAAGATTTTTTTGTAAAAGACCGTTTAATGCCACTCTTTCGGAACTCAACCAGGAGTCCAGAATAAACGTTTTCATGAGTGTTGACCTCCCGCAGTAGAGTTGAATTTTGATTTTTACATATGAATGTGCGTCAGGTCTCTGCAAGTTTGGCCTAGAACCGTATCACCCTGAATGCGCCTGATCTCGGAAGCTAAGCAGGGTCGAGCCTGGTTAGTACTTTGATGGGAGACTGCCTGGGAATACCAGGTGTTGTAGGCTTTTGCATTTTCGCATCTGGATGGGTCGCGTTTAACTCTTCAATTCACCCAGTCAGTTCACCTGCCAATTGCACGTGGATATGGTGTAATGCATTGGGATCAAAATTTTATTGTAAAAGACCGTTTAATGCCACTCTTTCGGGGCTCAACCAGGAGTCCAGAATAAACGTTTTCATGAGTGTTGACCTCCCGCAGTAGAGTTGAATCTTGATTTTAACATATGAATGTGCGTCAGGTCTCTGCAAGTATGGCCTACGACAATATCACCCTGAATGCGCACGATCTCGTCTGATCTTGGAAGCTAAGCAGTGTCGAGCCTGGTGAGTACTTGGATGGAAGACTGCCTGGGAATACCAGGTGTTGTAGGCTTTTGCATTTTCGTATCTGGATGGGTCGTGTTTAACTCTTCAATTCACCCAGTCAGTTCACCTGCCCATTGCACGTGGATATGGTGTACTACATTGGGATCCAGATTTTTTTGTAAAAGACCGTTTAATGCCACTCTTTCGGGGCTCAACCAGGAGTCCAGAATAAACGTTTTCATGAGTGTTGACCTCCTGCAGTAGAGTTGAATCTTGATTTTTACATATGAATGTGCGTCAGGTCTCTGCAAGTATGGCCTACGACCATATCACCCTCAATCCGCCCGATCTCGTCTGATCTCGGAAGCTAAGCAGGGTCGAGCCTGGCTAGTACTTGGATGGGAGACTGCCTGGGAATACCAGGTGTTGTAGGCTTTTGCATTTTCGTATCTGGATGGGTCGCGTTTTACTCTTCAATTCACCCAGTCAGTTCACCTGCTAATTGCACGCGGATATGGTGTACTGCATTGTGATCAAGATTTTCTTGTAAAAGACCGTTTAATGCCACGCTTTCGGGGCTCAACCAGGAGTCAAAAATAAACGTTTTCATGAGTGTTGACCTCCCGCAGTAGAGTTTAATCTTGATTTCAACATATGAATGTGCGTCAGGTCTCTGCAAGTATGGCCTACGACCATATCACCGTGAATGTGCCCGATCTCCTTTGATCTCGCAAAGCTAAGCAGGGTCGAGCTTGGTTAGTACTAGGATGGGAGACTGCCTGGGAATACCAGATGTTGTAGGCTTTTGCATTCTCGCATCTGGATGGGTCGCGTTTAACTCTTCAATTCAACCAGTCAGTTCACCTGCCAATTGCACGTGGATATGGTGTACTGCATTGGGATCAAGATTTTATTGTAAAAGACCGTTTAATGCCACTCTTTCGGGGCTCAACCAGGAGTCCAGAATAAACGTTTTCATGAGTGTTGACCTCCCGCAGTAGAGTTGAATCTTGATTTTTACATATGTATGTGCGTCAGGTCTCTGCAAGTATGGCCTACGACCATATCACCCTGAATGCGCCCGATCTCGTCTGATCTCGGAAGCTAAGCAGGGTCGAGCCTGGTTAGTACTTGGATGGGAGACTGCCTGGGAATACAAAGTGTTGTAGGCTTTTGCATTTTCGTATCTGGATGGGTCGCGTTTTACTCTTCAATTCACCCAGTCAGTTCACCTGCCAATTGCACGCGGATATGGTGTACTGCATTGGGATCAAGATTTTCTTGTAAAAGACCGTTTAATGCCACTCTTTCGGGGCTCAACCAGGAGTCCAGAAAAAACGTTTTCATGAGTGTTGACCTCCCGCAGTAGAGTTGCATTTTGATTTTTACATATGAATGTGCGTTAGGTCTCTGCAAGTTTGGCCTAGAACCATATCACCCTGAATGCGCCTGATCTCGGAAGCTAAGCAGGGTCGAGCCTGGTTAGTACTTGGATGGGAGACTGCCTGGGAATACCAGGTGTTGTAGGCTTTTGCATTTTCGTATCTGGATGGGTCGCGTTTTACTCTTCAATTCACCCAGTCAGTTCACCTGCCAATTGCACGCGGATATGGTGTACTGCATTGGGATCAATATTTTCTTGTAAAAGACCGTTTAATGCCACTCTTTGGGGGCTCAATCAGGAGTCCAGAATAAACGTTTTCATGAGTGTTGACCTCCCGCAGTAGAGTTGAATCTTGATTTTAACATATGAATGTGCGTCAGGTCTCTGCAAGTATGGCCTATGACCATATCACCGTGAATGCTCCGGATCTCGTTGGATCTCGAAAGCTAAGCAGGGTCGAGCCTGGTTAGTACTTGGCTGGGAGACTGCCTGGGAATACCAGGTGTTGTAGGCTTTTGCATTCTCGCATCTGGATGGGTCGCGTTTAACTCTTCAATTCACCCAGTCAGTTCACCTGCCAATTGCACGTGGATATGGTGTACTGCATTGGGATCAAGATTTTATTGTAAAAGACCGTTTAATGCCACTCTTTCGGGGCTCAACCAGGAGTCCAGAATAAACGTTTTCATGAGTGTTGACCTCCCGCAGTAGAGTTGAATCTTGATTTTAACATATGAATGTGCGTCAGGTCTCTGCAAGTATGGCCTACGACAATATCACCCTGAATGCGCACGATCTCGTCTGATCTTGGAAGCTAAGCAGTGTCGAGCCTGGTGAGTACTTGGATGGAAGACTGCCTGGGAATACCAGGTGTTGTAGGCTTTTGCATTTTCGTATCTGGATGGGTCGCGTTTTACTCTTCAATTCACCCAGTCAGTTCACCTGCTAATTGCACGCGGATATGGTGTACTGCATTGTGATCAAGATTTTCTTGTAAAAGACCGTTTAATGCCACTCTTTCGGGGCTCAACCAGGAGTCAAGAATAAACGTTTTCATGAGTGTTGACCTCCCGCAGTAGAGTTGAATTTTGATTTTTACATATGAATGTGCGTCAGGTCTCTGCAAGTTTGGCCTAGAACCATATCACCCTGAATGCGCCTGATCTCGGAAGCTAAGCAGGGTCGAGCCTGGTTAGTACTTGAATGGGAGACTGCCTCGGAATACCAGATGTTGTAGGCTTTTGCATTTTCGTATCTGGATGGGTCGCGTTTTACTCTTCAATTCACCCAGTCAGTTCACCTGTCAATTGCACGCGGATATGGTGTACTGCATTGGGATCAAGATTTTCTTGTAAAAGACCGTTTAATGCCACGCTTTCGGGGCTCAACCAGGAGTCCAGAATAAACGTTTTCATGAGTGTTGACCTCCCGCAGTAGAGTTGAATCTTGATTTTAACATATGAATGTGCGTCAGGTCTCTGCAAGTATGGCCTACGACCATATCACCCTGAATGCGCCCGATCTCGTCTGATCTTGGAAGCTAAGCAGGGTCCAGCCTGGTTAGTTCTTGGATAGGAGACTGCCTAGGAATACCAGGTGTTGTAGGCTTTTGCATTTTCGCATTTGGATGGGTCGTGTTTTACTTTTCAATTCACCCAGTCAGTTCACCTGCTAATTGCACGTGGATATGGTGTACTACATTGGGATCAAGATTTTCTTGTAAAAGACCGTTTAATGCCACTCTTTCGGGGCTCAACCAGGAGTCCAGAATAAACGTTTTCATGAGTGTTGACCTCCCGCAGTAGAGTTGAATCTTGATTTTAACATATGAATGTGCGTCAGGTCTCTGCAAGTATGGCCTACGACCATATCACCCTGAATGCGCCCGATCTCCTTTGATCTCGGAAGCTAAGCAGGGTCGAGCCTGGTTAGTACTTGGATGGGAGACTGCCTGGGAATACCAGGTGTTGTAGGCTTTTGCATTTTCGCATCGGGATGGGTCGTGTTTTACTCTTCAATTCACCCAGTCAATTCACCTGCCAATTGCACGTGGATATGGTGTACTACATTGGGATCAATATTTTTTTGTAAAAGACCGTTTAATGCCACTCTTTCGGGGCTCAACCAGTAGTCCAGAAAAAAACGTTTTCATGAGTGTTGACTTCCCGCAGTAGAGTTGAATTTTGATTTTTACATATGAATGTGCGTCAGGTCTCTGCAAGTTTGGCCTAGAACCATATCACCCTGAATGCGCCTGATCTCGGAAGCTAAGCAGGGTCTAGCCTGGTTAGTACTTGGATGGGAGACTGCCTGGGAACACCAGGTGTTGTAGGCTTTTGCATTTTCGTATCTGGATGGGTCGCGTTTTACTCTTCAATTCACCCAGTCAGTTCACCTGCCAATTGCACGCGGATATGGTGTACTGCATTGGGATCAAGATTTTCTTGTAAAAGACCGTTTAATGCCACTCTTTCGGGGCTCAACCAGGAGTCCAGAATAAACGTTTTCATGAGTGTTGACCTCCCGCAGTAGAGTTGAATCTTGATTTTAACATATGAATGTGCGTCAGGTCTCTGCAAGTATGGCCTACGACCATATCACCCTGAATGCGCCCGATCTCCTTTGATCTCGGAAGCTAAGCAGGGTCGAACCTGGTTAGTACTTGGATGGGAGACTGCCTGGGAATACCAGGTGTTGTAGGCTTTTGCATTTTCGCATCGGGATGGGTCGTGTTTTACTCTTCAATTCACCCAGTCAATTCACCTGCCAATTGCACGTGGATATGGTGTACTACATTGGGATCAAGATTTTTTTGTAAAAGACCGTTTAATGCCACTCTTTCGGGGCTCAACCAGTAGTCCAGAAAAAAACGTTTTCATGAGTGTTGACCTCCCGCAGTAGAGTTGAATTTTGATTTTTACATATGAATGTGCGTCAGGTCTCTGCAAGTTTGGCCTAGAACCATATCACCCTGAATGCGCCTGATCTCGGAAGCTAAGCAGGGTCTAGCCTGGTTAGTACTTGGATGGGAGACTGCCTGGGAACACCAGGTGTTGTAGGCTTTTGCATTTTCGTATCTGGATGGGTCGCGTTTTACTCTTCAATTCACCCAGTCAGTTCACCTGCCAATTGCACGCGGATATGGTGTACTGCATTGGGATCAATATTTTCTTGTAAAAGACCGTTTAATGCCACGCTTTCGGGGCTCAACCAGGAGTCCAGAATAAACGTTTTCATGAGTGTTGACCTCCCGCAGTAGAGTTGAATCTTGATTTTAACATATGAATGTGCGTCAGGTCTCTGCAAGTATGTCCTACGACCATATCACCCTGAATGCGCCCGATCTCCTTTGATCTCGAAAACTTAGCAGGGTCGAGCCTGGTTAGTACTTGCATGGGAGACTGCCTGGGAATACCAGGTGTTGTAGGCTTTTGCATTTTCGTATCTGGATGGGTCGCGTTTTACTCTTCAATTCACCCAGTCAGTTCACCTGCCAATTGCACGCGGATATGGTGTACTGCATTGGGATCAATATTTTCTTGTAAAAGACCGTTTAATGCCACTCTTTCGGGGCTCAACCAGGAGTCCAGAATAAACGTTTTCATGAGTGTTGACCTCCCGCAGTAGAGTTGAATCTTGATTTTAACATATGAATGTGCGTCAGGTCTCTGCAAGTATGGCCTACGACCATATCACCCTGAATGCGCCCGATCTCGTCTGATCTTGGAAGCTAAGCAGGGTCGAGCCTGGTGAGTACTTGGATGGGAGACTGCCCGGGAATACCAGGTGTTGTAGGCTTTTGCATTTTCGTATCTGGATGGGTCGCGTTTTACTTTTCAATTCACCCAGTCAGTTCACCTGCCAATTGCACGCGGATATGGTGTACTGCATTGGGATCAATACTTTCTTGTAAAAGACCGTTTAATGCCACTCTTTCGGGGCTCAACCAGGAGTCCAGAATAAACGTTTTCATGAGTGTTGACCTCCCGCAGTAGAGTTGAATCTTTATTTTAACATATGAATGTGCAATCTTAATTTTAGAACTTTCGTGACTGCAGGAATTATTATTTGGTTCTTTCGGTTAAGTCACGTCTAAAGATAAAATAATAAATTAAATTAAATAATAGAATACGACGTTTCGATTGCAACACAAGCAATCATCATCAGGTATAATGAAATAGCGACATAATATCTAACCAGAAAACTATAGACAGACATATTAGCAGACAGATATCACAAGATACATACATAGCGAGAGCAACACAGGTGACAGAGAGGGGTGATCGTCTCTGTGGGGTGGCCTTAAATAGACAGAGGGGGGGCGGAGGCAGAGAGAGGGAGGGGGGTTAGAAAAAATTAGCATATCAATGAGTGGTCCAAAAGAAAACGTGGTGCTGCGAGTACGATGGCACAGCAAGCAAGCCTGAAAATCAGGAGAAAGACACACTAAAATTAAATAACCTAGTAAAATATCGAAATGTAATGTAATACAACACAGAGGGTCGGTCAACACACAATTAACGCATAGCCTGGTTGATTACGTATTTCAAAGATTGCTAAGTTAGAATTTAAGTGTGAACATTCTAAAGAGGACACAGGCAGATAAAACAAGGCCACCCCACAGAGACGATCACCCCTCTCTGTCACCTGTGTTGCTCTCGCTATGTATGTATCTTGTGATATCTGTCTGCTAATATGTCTGTCTATAGTTTTCTGGTTAGATATTATGTCGCTATTTCATTATACCTGATGATGATTGCTTGTGTTGCAACCGAACGTCGTATTCTATTATTTAATTTAATTTATTATTTTATCTTTAGACGTGACTTAACCGAAAGAACCAAATAATAATATGAATGTGCGTCAGGTCTCTGCAAGTATGGCCTACGACCATATCACCCTGAATGCGCCCGATCTCGTCTGATCTCGGAAGCTAAGCAGGGTCGAGCCTGGTTAGTACTTGGATGGGAGACTGCCTGGGAACACCAGGTGTTGTAGGCTTTTGCATTTTCGTATCTGGATGGGTCGCGTTTTACTCTTCAATTCACCCAGTCAGTTCACCTGCCAATTGCACGCGGATATGGTGTACTGCATTGGGATCAATATTTTCTTGTAAAAGACCGTTTAATGCCACTCTTTCGGGGCTCAACCAGGAGTCCAGAATAAACGTTTTCATGAGTGTTGACCTCCTGCAGTAGAGTTGAATCTTGATTTTTACAAATGAATGTGCGTCAGGTCTCTGCAAGTATGGCCTACGACCATATCACCCTGAATGCGCCCGATCTCGTCTGATCTCGGAAGCTAAGCAGGGTCGAGCCTGGTTAGCACTTGGATTGGGGACTGCCTGGGAATACCAGGTGTTGTAGGCTTTTGCATTTTCGTATCTGGATGGGTCGCGTTTTACTCTTCAATTCACCCAGTCAGTTCACCTGCCAATTGCACGCGGATATGGTGTACTGCATTGGGATCAAGATTTTCTTGTAAAAGACCGTTTAATGCCACCTTTTCGGGGCTCAACCAGGAGTCCAGAATAAACGTTTTCATGAGTGTTGACCACCTGCAGTAAAGTTGAATCTTGATTTTTACAAATGAATGTGCGTCAGGTCTCTGCAAGTATGGCCTACGACAATATCACCCTGAATGCGCCCGATCTCGTCTGACCTCGGAAGCTAAGCAGGGTCGAGCCTGGTTAGTACTTGGATGGGAGACTGCCTGGGAATACCAGGTGTTGTAGGCTTTTGCATTTTCGTATCTGGATGGGTCGCGTTTTACTCTTCAATTCACCCAGTCAGTTCACCTGCCAATTGCACGCGGATATGGTGTACTGCATTGGGATCAATATTTTCTTGTAAAAGACCGTTTAATGCCACTCTTTCGGGGCTCAACCAGGAGTCCAGAATAAACGTTTTCATGAGTGTTGACCTCCCGCAGTAGAGTTGAATCTTGATTTTAACATGTGAATGTGCGTCAGGTCTCTGCAAGTATGGCCTACGACCATATCACCCTGAATGCGCCCGATCTCGTCTGATTTTGGAAGCTAAGCAGGGTCGAGCCTGGTTAGTACTTGGATGGGAGACTGCCTAGGAATACCAGGTGTTGTAGGCTTTTGCATTTTCGCATTTGGATGGGTCGTGTTTTACTCTTCAATTCACCCAGTCAGTTCACCTGCTAATTGCACGTGGATATGGTGTACTACATTTGGATCAAGATTTTCTTGTAAAAGACCGTTTAATGCCACTCTTTCGGGGCTCAACCAGGAGTCCAGAATATACGTTTTCATGAGTGTTGACCTCCCGCAGTAGAGTTGAATCTTGATTTTAACATATGAATGTGCGTCAGGTCACTGCAAGAATGGTCTATGACCATATCACCGTGAATGCGCCCGATCTCCTTTGATCTCGAAAGCTAAGCAGGGTCGAGCCTGGTTAGTACTTTGATGGGAGACTGCCTGGGAATACCAGGTGTTGTAGGCTTTTGCATTCTCGCATCTGGATGGGTCGCGTTTAACTCTTCAATTCACCCAGTCAGTTCACCTGCCAATTGCACGTGGATATGGTGTAATGCATTGGGATCAAAATTTTATTGTAAAAGACCGTTTAATGCCACTCTTTCGGGGCTCAACCAGGAGTCCAGAATAAACGTTTTCATGAGTGTTGACCTCCCGCAGTAGAGTTGAATCTTGATTTTAACATATGAATGTGCGTCAGGTCTCTGCAAGTATGGCCTACGACAATATCATCCTGAATGCGCACGATCTCGTCTGATCTTGGAAGCTAAGCAGTGTCGAGCCTGGTGAGTACTTGGATGGAAGACTGCCTGGGAATACCAGGTGTTGTAGGCTTTTGCATTTTCGTATCTGGATGGGTCGTGTTTAACTCTTCAATTCACCCAGTCAGTTCACCTGCCCATTGCACGTGGATATGGTGTACTACATTGGGATCCAGATTTTTTTGTAAAAGACCGTTTAATGCCACTCTTTCGGGGCTCAACCAGGAGTCCAGAATAAACGTTTTCATGAGTGTTGACCTCCTGCAGTAGAGTTGAATCTTGATTTTTACATATGAATGTGCGTCAGGTCTCTGCAAGTATGGCCTACGACCATATCACCCTCAATCCGCCCGATCTCGTCTGATCTCGGAAGCTAAGCAGGGTCGAGCCTGGCTAGTACTTGGATGGGAGACTGCCTGGGAATACCAGGTGTTGTAGGCTTTTGCATTTTCGTATCTGGATGGGTCGCGTTTTACTCTTCAATTCACCCAGTCAGTTCACCTGCTAATTGCACGCGGATATGGTGTACTGCATTGTGATCAAGATTTTCTTGTAAAAGACCGTTTAATGCCACGCTTTCGGGGCTCAACCAGGAGTCAAAAATAAACGTTTTCATGAGTGTTGACCTCCCGCAGTAGAGTTTAATCTTGATTTTAACATATGAATGTGCGTCAGGTCTCTGCAAGTATGGCCTACGACCATATCACCGTGAATGTGCCCGATCTCCTTTGATCTCGAAAGCTAAGCAGGGTCGAGCTTGGTTAGTACTAGGATGGGAGACTGCCTGGGAATACCAGATGTTGTAGGCTTTTGCATTCTCGCATCTGGATGGGTCGCGTTTAACTCTTCAATTCACCCAGTCAGTTCACCTGCCAATTGCACGTGGATATGGTGTACTGCATTGGGATCAAGATTTTATTGTAAAAGACCGTTTAATGCCACTCTTTCGGGGCTCAACCAGGAGTCCAGAATAAACGTTTTCATGAGTGTTGACCTCCCGCAGTAGAGTTGAATCTTGATTTTTACATATGTATGTGCGTCAGGTCTCTGCAAGTATGGCCTACGACCATATCACCCTGAATGCGCCCGATCTCGTCTGATCTCGGAAGCTAAGCAGGGTCGAGCCTGGTTAGTACTTGGATGGGAGACTGCCTGGGAATACAAAGTGTTGTAGGCTTTTGCATTTTCGTATCTGGATGGGTCGCGTTTTACTCTTCAATTCACCCAATCAGTTCACCTGCCAATTGCACGCGGATATGGTGTACTGCATTGGGATCAAGATTTTCTTGTAAAAGACCGTTTAATGCCACTCTTTCGGGGCTCAACCAGGAGTCCAGAAAAAACGTTTTCATGAGTGTTGACCTCCCGCAGTAGAGTTGCATTTTGATTTTTACATATGAATGTGCGTTAGATCTCTGCAAGTTTGGCCTAGAACCATATCACCCTGAATGCGCCTGATCTCGGAAGCTAAGCAGGGTCGAGCCTGGTTAGTACTTGGATGGGAGACTGCCTGGGAATACCAGGTGTTGTAGGCTTTTGCATTTTCGTATCTGGATGGGTCGCGTTTTACTCTTCAATTCACCCAGTCAGTTCACCTGCCAATTGCACGCGGATATGGTGTACTGCATTGGGATCAATATTTTCTTGTAAAAGACCGTTTAATGCCACTCTTTGGGGGCTCAATCAGGAGTCCAGAATAAACGTTTTCATGAGTGTTGACCTCCCGCAGTAGAGTTGAATCTTGATTTTAACATATGAATGTGCGTCAGGTCTCTGCAAGTATGGCCTATGACCATATCACCGTGAATGCTCCGGATCTCGTTGGATCTCGAAAGCTAAGCAGGGTCGAGCCTGGTTAGTACTTGGATGGGAGACTGCCTGGGAATACCAGGTGTTGTAGGCTTTTGCATTCTCGCATCTGGATGGGTCGCGTTTAACTCTTCAATTCACCCAGTCAGTTCACCTGCCAATTGCACGTGGATATGGTGTACTGCATTGGGATCAAGATTTTATTGTAAAAGACCGTTTAATGCCACTCTTTCGGGGCTCAACCAGGAGTCCAGAATATACGTTTTCATGAGTGTTGACCTCCCGCAGTAGAGTTGAATCTTGATTTTAACATATGAATGTGCGTCAGGTCTCTGCAAGTATGGCCTACGACAATATCACCCTGAATGCGCACGATCTCGTCTGATCTTGGAAGCTAAGCAGTGTCGAGCCTGGTGAGTACTTGGATGGAAGACTGCCTGGGAATACCAGGTGTTGTAGGCTTTTGCATTTTCGTATCTGGATGGGTCGCGTTTTACTCTTCAATTCACCCAGTCAGTTCACCTGCTAATTGCACGCGGATATGGTGTACTGCATTGTGATCAAGATTTTCTTGTAAAAGACCGTTTAATGCCACTCTTTCGGGGCTCAACCAGGAGTCAAGAATAAACGTTTTCATGAGTGTTGACCTCCCGCAGTAGAGTTGAATTTTGATTTTTACATATGAATGTGCGTCAGGTCTCTGCAAGTTTGGCCTAGAACCATATCACCCTGAATGCGCCTGATCTCGGAAGCTAAGCAGGGTCGAGCCTGGTTAGTACTTGAATGGGAGACTGCCTCGGAATACCAGATGTTGTAGGCTTTTGCATTTTCGTATCTGGATGGGTCGCGTTTTACTCTTCAATTCACCCAGTCAGTTCACCTGTCAATTGCACGCGGATATGGTGTACTGCATTGGGATCAAGATTTTCTTGTAAAAGACCGTTTAATGCCACGCTTTCGGGGCTCAACCAGGAGTCCAGAATAAACGTTTTCATGAGTGTTGACCTCCCGCAGTAGAGTTGAATCTTGATTTTAACATATGAATGTGCGTCAGGTCTCTGCAAGTATGGCCTACGACCATATCACCCTGAATGCGCCCGATCTCGTCTGATCTTGGAAGCTAAGCAGGGTCCAGCCTGGTTAGTTCTTGGATAGGAGACTGCCTAGGAATACCAGGTGTTGTAGGCTTTTGCATTTTCGCATTTGGATGGGTCGTGTTTTACTTTTCAATTCACCCAGTCAGTTCACCTGCTAATTGCACGTGGATATGGTGTACTACATTGGGATCAAGATTTTCTTGTAAAAGACCGTTTAATGCCACTCTTTCGGGGCTCAACCAGGAGTCCAGAATAAACGTTTTCATGAGTGTTGACCTCCCGCAGTAGAGTTGAATCTTGATTTTAACATATGAATGTGCGTCAGGTCTCTGCAAGTATGGCCTACGACCATATCACCCTGAATGCGCCCGATCTCCTTTGATCTCGAAAGCTAAGCAGGGTCGAGCCTGGTTAGTACTTGGATCGCAGACTGCCTCGGAATACCAGTTGTTGTAGTCTTTTGCATTTTCGTATCTGGATGGGTCGCGTTTTACTCTTCAATTCACCCAGTCAGTTCACCTGACAATTGCACGCGGATATGGTGTACTGCATTGGGATCAAGATTTTCTTGTAAAAGACCGTTTAATGCCACTCTTTCGGGGCTCAACCAGGAGTCCAGAATAAACGTTTTCATGAGTGTTGACCTCCCGCAGTAGAGTTGAATCTTGATTTTAACATATGAATGTGCGTCAGGTCTCTGCAAGTATGGCCTACGACCATATCACCCTGAATGCGCCCGATCTCCTTTGATCTCGGAAGCTAAGCAGGGTCGAGCCTGGTTAGTACTTGGATGGGAGACTGCCTGGGAATACCAGGTGTTGTAGGCTTTTGCATTTTCGCATCGGGATGGGTCGTGTTTTACTCTTCAATTCACCCAGTCAATTCACCTGCCAATTGCACGTGGATATGGTGTACTACATTGGGATCAATATTTTTTTGTAAAAGACCGTTTAATGCCACTCTTTCGGGGCTCAACCAGTAGTCCAGAAAAAAACGTTTTCATGAGTGTTGACCTCCCGCAGTAGAGTTGAATTTTGATTTTTACATATGAATGTGCGTCAGGTCTCTGCAAGTTTG
>NC_136128.1:977500-990000 GCF_965212315.1 Lampetra planeri | reverse complement strand
TTGGATTGGAGACTGCCTGGGAATACCAGGTGTTGTAGGCTTTTGCATTCTCGCATCTGGATGGGTCGCGTTTAACTCTTCAATTTACCCAGTCAGTTCACCTGCCAATTGCACGTGGATATGGTGTACTGCATTGGGATCAAGATTTTATTGTAAAAGACCGTTTAATGCCACTCTTTCGGGGCTCAACCAGGAGTCCAGAATAAACGTTTCATGAGTGTTGACCTCCCGCAGTAGAGTTGAATCTTGATTTTAACATATGAATGTGCGTCAGGTCTCTGCAAGTATGGCCTACGACAATATCACCCTGAATGCGCCCGATCTCGTCTGATCTTGGAAGCTAAGCAGGGTCGAGCCTGGTGAGTTCTTGGATGGAAGACTGCCTGGGAATACCAGGTGTTGTAGGCTTTTGCATTTTCGTATCTGGATAGGTCGCGTTTTACTCTTCAATTCACCCAGTCAGTTCACCTGCCAATTGCACGCGGATATGGTGTACTGCATTGGGATCAAGATTTTCTTGTAAAAGACCGTTTAATGCCACTCTTTCGGGGCTCAACCAGGAGTCCAGAATAAACGTTTTCATGAGTGTTGACCTCCCGCAGTAGAGTTGAATCTTGATTTTAACATATGAATGTGTGTCAGGTCTCTGCAAGTATGGCCTACGACCATATCACCCTGAATTCGCCCGATCTCCTTTGATCTCGAAAGCTAAGCAGGGTCGAGCCTGGTTAGTACTTGGATTGGAGACTGCCTGGGAATACCAGGTGTTGTAGGCTTTTGCATTCTCGCATCTGGATGGGTCGCGTTTAACTCTTCAATTCACCCAGTCAGTTCACCTGCCAATTGCGCGTGGATATGGTGTACTGCATTGGGATCAAGATTTTATTGTAAAAGACCGTTTAATGCCACTCTTTCGGGGCTCAACCAGGAGTCCAGAATAAACGTTTCATGAGTGTTGACCTCCCGCAGTAGAGTTGAATCTTGATTTTTACATGTGAATGTGCGTCAGGTCTCTGCAAGTATGGCCTACGACAATATCACCCTGAATGCGCCCGATCTCGTCTGATCTTGGAAGCTAAGCAGGGTCGCGCCTGGTGAGTACTTGGATGGAAGACTGCCTGGGAATACCAGGTGTTGTAGGCTTTTGCATTTTCGTATCAGGATGAGTCGCGTTTTACTCTTCAATTCACCCAGTCAGTTCACCTGCCAATTGCACGCGGATATGGTGTACTGCATTGGGATCAATATTTTCTTGTAAAAGACCGTTTAATGCCACTCTTTCGGGGCTCAACCAGGAGTCCAGAATAAACGTTTTCATGAGTGTTGACCTCCCGCAGTAGAGTTGAATCTTGATTTTTACATATGAATGTGCGTCAGGTCTCTGCAAGTATGGCCTACGACAATATCACCCTGAATGCGCCCGATCTCGTCTGATCTTGGAAGCTAACCAGCGTCGAGCCTGGTGAGTACTTGGATGGAAGACTGCCTGATAATACCAGGTGTTGTAGGCTTTTGCATTTTCGTATCTGGATGAGTCGCGTTTTACTCTTCAATTCACCCAGTCAGTTCACCTGCCAATTGCACGCGGATATGGTGTACTGCATTGGGATCAATACTTTCTTGTAAAAGACCCTTTAATGCCACTCTTTCGGGGCTCAACCAGGAGTCCAGAATAAACGTTTTCATGAGTGTTGACCTCCCGCAGTAGAGTTGAATCTTGATTTTAACATATGAATGTGCGTCAGGTCTCTGCAAGTATGGCCTACGACAATATCACCCTGAATGCGCCCGATCTCGTCTGATCTTGGAAGCTAAGCAGGGTCGAGCCTGGTGAGTACTTGGATGCAAGACTGCCTGGGAATACCAGGTGTTGTAGGCTTCTACATTTTCGTATCTGGATGGGTCGCGTTTTACTCTTCAATTCACCCAGTCAGTTCACCTGCCAATTGCACGCGGATATGGTGTACTGCATTGGGATCCAGATTTTCTTGTAAAAGACCGTTTAATGCCACTCTTTCGGGGCTCAACCAGGAGTCCAGAATAAACGTTTTCATGAGTGTTGACCTCCCGCAGTAGAATTGAATCTTGATTTTAACATATGAATGTGCGTCAGGTCTCTGCAAGTATGGCCTACGACAATATCACCCTGAATGCGCCCGATCTCGTCTGATCTTGGAAGCTAAGCAGGGTCGAGCCTGGTGAGTTCTTGGATGGAAGACTGCCTGGGAATACCAGGTGTTGTAGGCTTTTGCATTTTCGTATCTGGATAGGTCGCGTTTTACTCTTCAATTCACCCAGTCAGTTCACCTGCCAATTGCACGCGGATATGGTGTACTGCATTGGGATCAAGATTTTCTTGTAAAAGACCGTTTAATGCCACTCTTTCGGGGCTCAACCAGGAGTCCAGAATAAACGTTTTCATGAGTGTTGACCTCCCGCAGTAGAGTTGAATCTTGATTTTAACATATGAATGTGTGTCAGGTCTCTGCAAGTATGGCCTACGACCATATCACCCTGAATTCGCCCGATCTCCTTTGATCTCGAAAGCTAAGCAGGGTCGAGCCTGGTTAGTACTTGGATTGGAGACTGCCTGGGAATACCAGGTGTTGTAGGCTTTTGCATTCTCGCATCTGGATGGGTCGCGTTTAACTCTTCAATTCACCCAGTCAGTTCACCTGCCAATTGCGCGTGGATATGGTGTACTGCATTGGGATCAAGATTTTATTGTAAAAGACCGTTTAATGCCACTCTTTCGGGGCTCAACCAGGAGTCCAGAATAAACGTTTCATGAGTGTTGACCTCCCGCAGTAGAGTTGAATCTTGATTTTTACATGTGAATGTGCGTCAGGTCTCTGCAAGTATGGCCTACGACAATATCACCCTGAATGCGCCCGATCTCGTCTGATCTTGGAAGCTAAGCAGGGTCGCGCCTGGTGAGTACTTGGATGGAAGACTGCCTGGGAATACCAGGTGTTGTAGGCTTTTGCATTTTCGTATCTGGATGAGTCGCGTTTTACTCTTCAATTCACCCAGTCAGTTCACCTGCCAATTGCACGCGGATATGGTGTACTGCATTGGGATCAATATTTTCTTGTAAAAGACCGTTTAATGCCACTCTTTCGGGGCTCAACCAGGAGTCCAGAATAAACGTTTTCATGAGTGTTGACCTCCCGCAGTAGAGTTGAATCTTGATTTTTACATATGAATGTGCGTCAGGTCTCTGCAAGTATGGCCTACGACAATATCACCCTGAATGCGCCCGATCTCGTCTGATCTTGGAAGCTAACCAGCGTCGAGCCTGGTGAGTACTTGGATGGAAGACTGCCTGATAATACCAGGTGTTGTAGGCTTTTGCATTTTCGTATCTGGATGAGTCGCGTTTTACTCTTCAATTCACCCAGTCAGTTCACCTGCCAATTGCACGCGGATATGGTGTACTGCATTGGGATCAATACTTTCTTGTAAAAGACCCTTTAATGCCACTCTTTCGGGGCTCAACCAGGAGTCCAGAATAAACGTTTTCATGAGTGTTGACCTCCCGCAGTAGAGTTGAATCTTGATTTTAACATATGAATGTGCGTCAGGTCTCTGCAAGTATGGCCTACGACAATATCACCCTGAATGCGCCCGATCTCGTCTGATCTTGGAAGCTAAGCAGGGTCGAGCCTGGTGAGTACTTGGATGCAAGACTGCCTGGGAATACCAGGTGTTGTAGGCTTCTACATTTTCGTATCTGGATGGGTCGCGTTTTACTCTTCAATTCACCCAGTCAGTTCACCTGCCAATTGCACGCGGATATGGTGTACTGCATTGGGATCCAGATTTTCTTGTAAAAGACCGTTTAATGCCACTCTTTCGGGGCTCAACCAGGAGTCCAGAATAAACGTTTTCATGAGTGTTGACCTCCCGCAGTAGAGTTTAATCTTGATTTTAACATATGAATGTGCGTCAGGTCTCTGCAAGTATGGCCTACGACCATATCACCCTGAATGCGCCCGATCTCCTTTGATCTCGAAAGCTAAGCAGGGTCGAGCCTGGTTAGTACTTGGATTGGAGACTGCCTGGGAATACCAGGTGTTGCAGGCTTTTACATTCTCGCATCTGGATGGGTCGCGTTTAACTCTTCAATTCACCCAGTCAGTTCACCTGCCAATTGCACGTGGATATGGTGTACTGCAGCCCAGAGCCCCCCACACCACTAACAACTCCCGCCTAGCCAACGACCTGAACGAGTTCTACTGCAGATTTGAAAGACAATTAGACTGTCCTGAACTACCCCTTCCCACCCAAGAGGCCCCTATCCCACCCCACACTACAGAGACAACTATCTCCATTCAGGAGGGAGAAGTTAAAAAACTTTTCAAGAGGCAGAACCCACACAAAGCAGCTGGGCCGGACTCTGTCTCTCCAGCCACCCTCAGGCACTGCGCGGACCAGCTGTCCCCAGTGTTCACCAACATCTTTACCACCTCCATGGAGACATGTCATGTACCAGCCTGTCTCAAGTCCTCCATCATCATTCCAGTGCCCAAAAAGCCAAGGCCAACAGGATTAAATGATTACAGACCAATCGCCCTTACCTCCGTGGTAATGAAGTCTTTTGAGCGCCTGGTCCTTGCACACCTCAAAGCCATCACAGACCGTCTACTGGACCCCCTTCAGTTTGCCTACAGAGCCAACAGGTCTGTGGATGATGCAGTTAACATGGCCCTCCACTTCACCCTACAGCATCTGGACTCCGCACTATCCTACGCCAGGATCCTGTTTGTGGACTTTAGCTCGGCTTTTAACACCATCATTCCTAGCCTGCTTCAGGACAAGCTCTCCCTGCTGAACGTGCCAGACTCCACCTGCAGATGGATCACAGACTTCCTGTCTGACAGGAAGCAGTGTGTCAAACTGGGATCACAAGTTTCTGCCTCCAGGTCAATCAGCACCGGATCTCCTCAGGGCTGCGTCCTTTCCCCTCTGCTATTCACCCTGTACACCAACAGCTGCACCTCCAGTCACCAGTCCGTCAAACTGTTGAAGTTTGCGGACGACACCACCCTCATTGGGCTAATCTCTGATGGGGATGAGTCTGACTATAGGAGGGAAGCTGACAACCTGGTGACCTGGTGTAGCCAGAACAACCTGGAGCTTAATGCTCTTAAGACCGTGGAGATGGTTGTGGACTTCAGGAAGAATTCAGCCCCACTCACCCCCATCACCCTGTGCGACTCCCCAGTCACCAATGTTGAGTCCTTCCGCTTCCTGGGCACTATTCTTTCCCAGGATATCAAGTGGGAACTGAACATCAGCTCCCTTATCAAGAGAGCTCAACAGAGAATGTACTTCCTACGGCAGCTGAAGAAATTTAATCTGCCAAAGACAATGATGGTGTGCTTCTATACAGCCATCATTGAGTCCATCCTCACCTCCTCCATCACCGTCTGGTACGCTGCTGCCACTGCCAAGGACAAGAGCAGACTGCAGCGTATCATCCGCACTGCTGAGAAGGTGATTGGCTGTAATCTACCAACCCTTGAGGACCTGCACACTTTGAGAACCCTGAGGCGAGCAAGGAAGATTGTGAACGATTCCTCGCACCCTGGATACTCTCTGTTCCAGCTACTCCCCTCCGGCAGAAGGCTGCGGTCCATCAAGACAAAAACCTCACGTCATAAAAACAGTTTTTTCCCATCCGCTGTTGGCCTCCTCAACAAGGCCAAGGGCTTAAAATGGCTTTTACACTTAAAATAACTGTTACACTTACTATAACATTTTATCTACATAATTACACCTTTCCATACTTACAACGTGTAATCTTATTTGTATTTTTGTATTTTAAGATTGTTTAATACGGCTAATTAACATTTTACATTTCGCATTTTATAAGGTCTACTTATTCATAATTTTAAAGATTCTAGCCCTTTAGTATTACTTATACTTTGTAACGTTAGTATAGTTAGAGTGTATACCTTTTATATAAGTTAAGATTCCTACTTGTTCAATGTATGTGTAATGTAGTAACTCGGCGGGAGACGACTTCACGGGTAACACACTCTTTATTTTACCAAACTCGTTCACAGGTGACTAACACCTACTTTGTATCTCGGGTGACAAACACCCACTTAGTATCTCGGGTGACAAACACCCACTTAGTATCTCGGGTGACTAACACCCACTTAGTATCTCGGGTGACAAACACCCACTTAGCTATTCTGGCGACTAACGCCCACTGAGCTATTCTGGCGACTAACGCCCACTGAGCTATTCGGGTGACAAACACCCTCTTAGCTACCCTGGCGACTAACGCCCTCTTAGCTACCCTGGCGACTAACGCCCACTGAGCTATTCTGGCGACTAACGCCCAC
The DNA here is from genome assembly GCF_965212315.1 of Lampetra planeri. Taxonomy (NCBI): domain Eukaryota; kingdom Metazoa; phylum Chordata; class Hyperoartia; order Petromyzontiformes; family Petromyzontidae; genus Lampetra; species Lampetra planeri. Next base: position 983,644 of record NC_136128.1, on the reverse strand, counting down.
TGAGCTATTCGGGACACTCCCTCCCCGGGGTGTCCGTCTTGACTGTGGGTCCCCAGCCCGACCCACGTGGGCGTCGGACCCCGGGTCCCACAGTCTCGCCTCCGAGCCACACAGGGCCCCGGTCCCCACAAGGACGGCGGGACTAGGGGTCTCGGGGCACTAGGTCTTCAGCTCCGTCTTCTGGTCTTCAACTGGGTAACTCTCCCCGAGTGCTCTCGCGCGTCCCCCTTTATACCCCACCTGCGGACGTCGCTGCGAGCACCCATCCTATTCGACCAATCACTGGGCGCTGGCTACGATCCTGTTTTCCCACATCTCAGCGTGCCTCAGCACCCACGCCGCGCCGCCCCGTCCTCTGTCACTCCCGGCGCGCGCGTCCACACCACGCCCACAACGCGTGCCCAACCCCGCACCTCGCGCCGCCCGTGATCCATCACTGTCACAGTCGGCGCACGTCAACACCACCACTACATCACCCCCTACCACATAGCTCGCAGCCGACCCGGCTGCTATAAAAATATACAAACCCCCCTGTGTGCCCCGTAACACAACACAACAACAAGAACAACAACTAACGTAACAACACAACACAACGCGAACACTACCATCCGCAACCATCAACCAATGCCACCGCGACAACAGAACAATATATACAATCCGGCGAGTGACAATAGCAATGTGTATGCAGAAAGAAAAATAAATGGAATTTTTTTTTTTTTTCTCGACTCGTGCAGCGTCCCATTCTTTCCGAGCGTCCCTACAACGGGACATTACCCTGGCAGAGGGGAACACCGGGCGAGCTCGGTGTCGGAAAAAAAAAATGTCTTCATGAAAATTGTTGTGCCCTAGCCCGAGTCCGCCTTGCCGGTCCGTCGTACGGCACCAGACGCGGTTGAACGTCCGGTGGTGCTGGCAGTTCAGGAAGACATTGGCCAGGCATCGAGGACCCGTGCGTGCCCCGGGGTTCAGGTTCCCGACGGTCAGCAGCCGTCAAGCCTGAGGCACCTGGGGGTGGGTCAGGTGGAGACACGTGAGGAGCAGCCTGCGACACCTCCCTCCCCAAGTCGACGGTCACATCACGCGCCCGGTCGTTACGGCACAGAACGGGGTCACACGGTGCCGCATAGGGCTTCAGTCGGGAGGGGTGCACGTACCAACGGCGTTTTTCCCATTTAATCTGTAAACTCTGGGGTCGTGCAACCCGCACAATTTCCACCGGTCCCCTCCAAGGTCTCAACAATTTGGGGGACGTAGCCAACGGTGCATGTGGACAATGCAGCCAGGCCTTATCGCCTGGTTTCCAATCATGCGTATGCACCCTCCGCCCATGCAATCTCTCGTTCGCGATTTGCCGAGACCGCGAATTCAACCTCGCCGCCTCCCGCGCTTCAGTCAATTTGGCGATATTAAATTTGATGTGGTCTGCCAATTTTGATTTTGCACGTGGCTGGGAAATCCCCAGTTAGACGTCCATGGCCGGATCGGCCTCCCGCCCATACATAAGAAAAAATGGGGAAAACCCCGTCGCCGCATGAGGGGCCATTCGAGAGGCCGCGAGTACCCCCGGCACCTGTAAGTCCCAATCAACCTGATCGTCGCAGACCTGTTGGCACAGCATAGACGTAATCGTCCTGTTCAGACGCTCAACCATCCCGTCAGTCTGCGGGTGGTAGGGGGAAGTACGCACTTTCTTTGTACCCAACAGGTCGCACACCTCGCGCAACAAAACGCTCGAAAAATTCTTTCCTTGATCCGTCAGCAAGCGTTCGGGGGCGCCCTTGTCCAAAACATAACCCTGGACGAAGGCGTCCGCCACCGCTGCAGCCGACTGGTTGGTGAGTGGCCATGCCATGGGCCATCGGGTGAAGTATTCTACGCCAACCCTCGGTGTAGCAGGAAAGGGCCCCAAGATGTCCAACGCAACCAATTCGTTTGTGCGCGAAACTTGAATGGATTGCAGCGGTGGATTAGCTGCCAATGGTGGCGGTTTTCTTTTGGCGCACCCTACGCATCCCTTAAGAATGTTCGCCACGTCGTTACCCATCCCCGGCCAATAATAGTCTCGCTGGATTAGGGCGAGCGTTTTGTGAAAACCCAGATGCATGAGCCGTTCATGAGCTGCCAGAACGACCCTACCCCGCATAGCAACAGGCACAACGAGCACGTGACGCCGGGACATGTTGTCCCACTTCATCAAAAGGCCCTGTCTGCACACCCAGGAACCGACCCGCGCATCCCCTACCTCGGGAGCGCCAATTTTTCGACGTAGCGTAAGTAGGGAGCTGTCGGACATTTGGAGACGGCCCCACTCAATGAGGGGCAACGACAACAGCGAATCCCTCCCCGTGGGAGCGTCGACTCCCAATTGCACTTTGGACAAGTTAGCAGAACCGGCACACAACGAGTCCAACCACTCTGTCCCCTCGTCACTTGGAGGATGCGACTCGACAGTGAAATCTGCTTGAGCCACGAGCCGTTCCTCAACGGGTAGCGGCGCGGCGTGAGCCAGCACCGTTCCCTGCGCAATTACGGCCGGCCGCGACCCCGTATTCAGGACCATTTCGAACGGCTCACTGTCCCCTCTCACCCTGGTTTGAGCAACCGCTAAGTCGAGGCCCCTTCTGGCCCTGTTAGACGGCCCCAACAGCACCCCCTGTGCCTCCGCACCCACCTCGAGTGGTTTCCTCAACCGAAGGGGTACCAACATTTGCGATCCCGGGGGCACCCGTACAGTCTGAGTTGCCAGCGCCTGCACCGTCGCACAAACCGTGCGTATTTTGGTAGGGCTCGTCAAGAACGCAACCCGCCGACCTGACGGAAGCTCAATGCAGGCCTGATCTATAAGAATTTTGATGGGCATTTTGGACAAAAAGTCCGTACCTAGCAAACAGGGAACGGCCAGCGATGATGATACAAAAATAGGGCCCGCCAATTTGATGTCACCAATGCAAATAGTCGCCCGAATCTGGCCGATGATCCCCAGGGATCCCCCATTCGCCGCATAAAATGGCACGTCCACTGGCAGAAGGGGTCTACTTTGGACGGGAAGAATGTTATAAATAAGGTCCGAAATGATAGTGGCCGACGCACCCTTGTCCACAAGCACCCGGACCTCAACCCCGTCAATAAACCCCGTTACCACGGACGACCCGGCCGACGCAGCCACTATCCTGCGGGCCAATTCGGACCATTCGACTGCTTGCGGGCCGTGTACGGACCCCCCTCGCCGAAATGAACCCCCGGCACCCAGCCGCGAACCCCCCACCGCCAAGCGGCGACCCGAATGTGCCGTGTTTGTGGACCGAGCGTGTGAGGTGCCGCGACTTGCCGGGTTTTGTTGGGATGACTTGTGGGCCTGGTCGTCGTCCCGACGTGGTCCTGTGGCGCGCTGACGCGGGGCCCGGCACCCGGCTGCGACGTGACCCCGAAGGCCGCAGTTGTAGCAGGCGACGAGGGACGTCGTAGGTTTCGGTTGCTCCAGCTTGCGGGATGAACGTGTGGGCGAACGACCTCCCGTTCTCCACTCCCCCGGACGCGATGCAGCGAAGGCCTGCTCCTGATCCGCAGCTGGCTGAGGTTCGGCGATCGTGGCGGCCAGTGCCGCGTTCCCCGCCAATTTGCAGACGACCCCCGGCTTGCGTTTGAGGACCTCGTACGCGTGAATGCTCGTGGCGATCGCCAGGGAGCAGATATCCATTTCGTCCGCCACATTGATGGGGACCCCCAACTCGTGGGCCAACGCCAGCAGCTGCTCCGTCACCATGGCGTCCTTCCCCTCCTTGTCCATGCGGGGAAAAGCTGCGTCCGCCAAGGCGAGCAGCGCCGTGCGATAGGCGAGCGTCATTTCTCCAGCCACCTTCCGCCGATCGTAGAACTGGTGGCGACAGGTGGAGGGCGGTCCGAACACCTTCGCCATCAGGTGTAGTGCGGCCTGGAGCGTAGAGCGGGACGACCTTGCAGCAGATGTGAAGGCTGCAAGCGCGTCGTCGTCGAGCATCGCTGGCAACGCACGCAGGGCAGTGGTGTCGGACCACCCCGACATTTCCTGATGAGCGAGGAACCTTCGTTGGAAGGCTCCCCAGTCGCCCCCATCCGCCTTGAACGCCGACAGCGCGGGCAATCTTTGCTGGAGGACCCGATCGTCGTCGACGTCGGAGAGATTTTCCCGCGCTCCGCTGTAGTTGTGTAAAATGTCGGCTCGGTCGTCAGGCGCAAAATGGAGAGCTCCGGCGCGCGCTGATGACGTGGGCTGCGCTGAGCGGAGGTCTCCGGCCACGTGGTGTCCGTGCTTCCCGCCAATCGATGGCGGCCCCTCAAAAACGGCGGCAACTTCCAGACTTTTGGCGTGAAGCGCCTTTTGGCGGGATCCCTCCAACGTCGCTTTCTCCAGCAACCCCGCAGCCGTTTTTCCGCTCGCCGGAACGGAGATGTCCGCCAAGACAGCGGCGGCGGCGAGTAGCAACTCCGCCAACCGGGAGTGTGCGTCTTGGAGGCTGGTGTCGGAGGCGAGCGGAGCGTCGGACCCCACAAAGTGCTGCATCGGCTGCAACTCCTCGTCCTCTCCTCCCGAGGTTGGTGTCCCCGGTACGCCGTCGTCGTCCCGACCTCGCTCGTGGGTACGGGTAGTCTTCCTCGTGTCCATTCTTCTTGAAGACAGGTTCACTTCTGACGCCAGTTGTAATGTAGTAACTCGGCGGGAGACGACTTCACGGGTAACACACTCTTTATTTTACCAAACTCGTTCACAGGTGACTAACACCTACTTTGTATCTCGGGTGACAAACACCCACTTAGTATCTCGGGTGACAAACACCCACTTAGTATCTCGGGTGACTAACACCCACTTAGTATCTCGGGTGACAAACACCCACTTAGCTATTCTGGCGACTAACGCCCACTGAGCTATTCTGGCGACTAACGCCCACTGAGCTATTCGGGTGACAAACACCCTCTTAGCTACCCTGGCGAACTAACGCCCTCTTAGCTACCCTGGCGACTAACGCCCACTAAGCTATTCTGGCGACTAACGCCCACTGAGCTATTCGGGACACTCCCTCCCCGGGGTGTCCGTCTTGACTGTGGGTCCCCAGCCCGACCCACGTGGGCGTCGGACCCCGGGTCCCACAGTCTCGCCTCCGAGCCACACAGGGCCCCGGTCCCCACAAGGACGGCGGGACTAGGGGTCTCGGGGCACTAGGTCTTCAGCTCCGTCTTCTGGTCTTCAACTGGGTAACTCTCCCCGAGTGCTCTCGCGCGTCCCCCTTTATACCCCACCCGCGGACGTCGCTGCGAGCACCCATCCTATTCGACCAATCACTGGGCGCTGGCTACGATCCTGTTTTCCCACATCTCAGCGTGCCTCAGCACCCACGCCGCGCCGCCCCGTCCTCTGTCACTCCCGGCGCGCGCGTCCACACCACGCCCACAACGCGTGCCCAACCCCGCACCTCGCGCCGCCCCGTGATCCATCACTGTCACAGTCGGCGCACGTCAACACCACCACTACATATGCACCGTCCCGCCATAGTGAATTCCTTGTCTGTGCAAACTTACATGGCGATTAAAACCGTTTCTGATTCTGATTCTGATCAAGATTTTATTGTAAAAGACCATATAATGCCACTCTTTCGGGGCTCAACCAGGAGTCCAGAATAAACGTTTCATGAGTGTTGACCTCCCGCAGTAGAGTTGAATCTTGATTTTAACATATGAATGTGCGTCAGGTCTCTGCAAGTATGTCCTACGACAATATCACCCTGAATGCGCCCGATCTCGTCTGATCTTGGAAGCTAAGCAGGGTCGAGCCTGGTGAGTACTTGGATGGAAGACTGCCTGGGAATACCAGGTGTTGTAGGCTTTTGCATTTTCGTATCTGGATGGGTCGCGTTTTACTCTTCAATTCACCCAGTCAGTTCACCTGCCAATTGCACGCGGATATGGTGTACTGCATTGGGATCAAGATTTTCTTGTAAAAGACCGTTTAATGCCACTCTTTCGGGGCTCAACCAGGAGTCCAGAATAAATGTTTTCATGAGTGTTGACCTTCCGCAGTAGAGTTGAATCTTGATTTTAACATATGAATGTGCGTCAGGTCTCTGCAAGTATGGCCTACGACCATATCACCCTGAATTCGCCCGATCTCCT
>NC_136128.1:832500-840000 GCF_965212315.1 Lampetra planeri | reverse complement strand
CTTTTGCATTTTCGTATCTGGATGGGTCGCGTTTTACTCTTCAATTCACCCAGTCAGTTCACCTGCCAATTGCACGCGGATATGGTGTACTGCATTGGGATCAAGATTTTCTTGTAAAAGACCGTTTAATGCCACTCTTTCGGGGCTCAACCAGGAGTCCAGAATAAACGTTTTCATGAGTGTTGACCTCCTGCAGTAGAGTTGAATCTTGATTTTTACAAATGAATGTGCGTCAGGTCTCTGCAAGTATGGGCTACGACCATATCACCCTGAATGCGCCCGATCTCGTCTGATCTCGGAAGACTAAGCAGGGTCGAGCCTGGTTAGTACTTGGATGGGAGACTGCCTGGGAATACCAGGTGTTGTAGGCGTTTGCATTTTCGCATCTGGATGTGTCGTGTTTTACTCTTCAATTCACCCAGTCAGTTCACCTGCCCATTGCACGTGGATATGGTGTACTACATTGGGATAAAGATTTTTTTGTAAAAGACCGTTTAATGCCACTCTTTCGGGGCTCAACCAGGAGTCCAGAATAAACGTTTTCATGAGTGTTGACCTCCGGCAGTAGAGTTGAATCTTGATTTTTACATATGAATGTGCGTCAGGTCTCTGCAAGTATGGCCTACGACCATATCACCCTGAATGCGCCCGATCTCGTCTGATCTCGGAAGCTAAGCAGGGTCGAGCCTGGTTAGTATTTGGATGTAAGACTGCCTGGGAATACCAGGTGTTGTAGGCTTTTGCATTTTCGTATCTGGATGGGACCCGTTTTACTCTTCAATTCACCCAGTCAGTTCACCTGCTAATTGCACGCGGATATGGTGTACTGCATTGGGATCAAGATTTTCTTGTAAAAGACCGTTTAATGCCACTCTTTCGGGCCTCAACCAGGAGTCCAGAATAAACGTTTTCATGAGTGTTGACCACCCGCAGTAGAGTTGAATCTTGAATTTTACTTAAGAATGTGCGTCAGGTCTCTGCAAGTATGGCCGACGACCATATCACCTTGAATGCGCCTGATCTCGTCTGAGCTCGGAAGCTAAGCAGGGTCGAGCCTGCTTAGTTAGTACTTGGATGGGAGACTGCCTGGGAATACCAGGTGTTGTAGGCTTTTGCATTTGCGTATCTTCAATTCACCCACTCAGTTCACCTGCCAATTGCACGTTTATATGGTGTATTGCATTGGGATCAAGATTTTCTTGTAAAAGACCGTTTAATGCCACTCTTTCCGGGCACAACCAGGAGTCCAGAATAAACGTTTTCATGAATGTTGACATCCCGCAGTAGAGTTGAATTTTGATTTTTACATATGAATGTGCGTCAGGTCTCTGCACGTATGGCCTACGACCATATCACCCTGAATGCGCCCGATCTCGTCTGATCTCGGAAGCTAAGCAGGGTCGAGCCTGGTTAGTATTTGGATGGCAGACTGCCTGGGAATACCAGGTGTTGTAGGCTTTTGCATTTTCGTATCTGGATGGGACCCGTTATACTCTTCAATTCAGGCAGTCAGTTCACCTGCCAATTGCACGCGGATATGGTGTACTGCATTGGGATCAATATTTTCTTGTAAAAGACCGTTTAATGCCACTCTTTCGGGGCTCAACCAGGAGTCCAGAATAAACGTTTTCACGAGTGTTGACCACCCGCAGTAGAGTTGAATCTTGATTTTTACATATGAATGTTGCGTCAGGTCTCTGCAAGTATGGCCTACGACCATATCACCCTGAATGCGCCCGATCTCGTCTGATCTCGTAAGATAAGCAGGGTCGAGCCAGGTTAGTACTTGGATGGGAGACTGCCTTGGAATACCAGGTGTTGTAGGCTTTTGCATTTTCGTATCTGGATGGGACCCGTTTTACTCTTCAATTCACCCAGTCAGTTCACCTGCTAATTGCACGCAGATATGGTGTACTGCATTGGGATCAAGATTTTCTTGTAAAAGACCGTTAAATGCCACTCTTTAGGGGCTCAACCAGGAGTCCAGAACACACTTTTCATGAGTGTTGACCTCCCGCAGTAGAGTTAAATCTTGATTTTTACATATGAATGTGCGTCAGGTCTCTGCAAGTATGGCCTACGACCATATCACCCTGAATGCGCCCGATCTCGTCTGATCGCGGAAGCCAAGCAGGGTCGAGCCTGGTTAGTACTTGCATGTGTAACTGCCTGGGAATACCAGGTGTTGTAGGCTTTTGCATTTTCGCATCTGGATGGGTCGCGTTTTACTCTTCAATTCAGGCAGTCAGTTCACCTGCCAATTGCACGCTGATATGGTGTACTGCATTGGGATCAATATTTTCTTGTAAAAGATCGTTTAATGCCACTCTTTCGGGGCTCAACCAGGAGTCCAGAATTAACGTTTTCATGAGTGTTGACCTCCCGCAGTATAGTTGAATCTTGATTTTTACATATGAATGTGCGTCAGGTCTCTGCAAGTATGGCCTACGACCATTTCACCTCGAATGCGCCCGATCTCGTCTGATTTCGGAAGCTAAGCAGGGTCGAGCATGGTTAGTACTTGGATGGGAGACTGCCTGGGAATACCAGGTGTTGTAGGCTTTTGCATTTTCGTATCTTCAATTCACCCACTCAGTTCACCTGCCAATTGCACGTTTATATGGTGTATTGCATTGGGATCAAGATTTTCTGGTAAAAGACCGTTTAATGCCACTCTTTCGGGGCTCAACCAGGAGTCCAGAATTAACGTTTTCATGAGTGTTGACCTCCCGCAGTATAGTTGAATCTTGATTTTTACATATGAATGTGCGTCAGGTCTCTGCAAGTATGGCCTACGACCATTTCACCTCGAATGCGCCCCATCTCGTCTGATCTCGGAAGCTAAGCAGGGTCGAGCATGGTTAGTACTTGGATGGGAGACTGCCTGGGAATACCAGGTGTTGTATGCTTTTGCATTTTCGCATCTGGATGGGTCGAGTTTTACTCTTCAATTCACACAGTCAGTTCACCTGCAAATTGCACGCGGATATGGTGTACTGCATTGGGATCAAGATTTTTTTGTAAAAGACCGTTTAATGCCACTCTTTCGGGGCTCAACCAGGAGTCCAGAATTAACGTTTTCATGAGTGTTGACATCCCGCAGTATAGTTGAATCTTGATTTTTACATATGAATGTGCGTCAGGTCTTTGCAAGTATGGCCTACGACCATTTCACCTCGAATGCGTCTGATCTCGGAAGCTAAGCAGGGTCGAGCATGGTTAGTACTTGGATGGGAGACTGCCTGGGAATACCAGGTGTTGTATGCTTTTGCATTTTCGCATCTGGATGGGTCGAGTTTTACTCTTCAATTCACACAGTCAGTTCACCTGCAGCTGCAACAACAACAACAGCAGCTGCAACAACAACAACAGCAGCTGCAACAACAACAACAGCAGCTGCAACAACAACAACAGCAGCTGCAACAACAACAACAGCAGCTGCAACAACAACAACAGCAGCTGCAACAACAACAACAGCAGCTGCAACAACAACAACAGCAGCTGCAACAACAACAGCAGCTGCAACAACAACAGCAGCTGCAACAACAACAGCAGCTGCAACAACAACAGCAGCAGCAACAACAACAGCAGCTGCAACAACAGCAGCTGCAACAACAACAGCAGCTGCAACAACAACAGCAGCTGCAACAACAACAGCAGCTGCAACAACAACAGCAGCTGCAACAACAACAGCAGCTGCAACAACAACAGCAGCTGCAACAACAACAGCAGCTGCAACAACAACAGCAGCAAGATGGCGGCGGCGTGTGCGGCCGTGTGTGCGTTGTGCTGCATGGGTGTGGGCTGTGCGTGAGAGTGGGTGAGGGTGAGCTGCGTGTGAGTGAGCTGTGTGTGTGTTTAAATTTAGTGTTTTAAAGATGTCAATTCACCTGCTGTGTATCTTACTACTGTCCCTCCCGGCCATATCTAGTGCCACACTCAACTCTACAAACGGCTACCCGCGTTACTTCGCGTCAATACTTATTGCTAAATTTGCCACTACACCTGCTAATGAAACAACTTATAGACACTTCTACACTCCATCATTGTATCCTTTTAAACCCTATCTTTGTCCCATTACTTCACCAGCACTCCTTCCAAACTTCATTCTGCTCTTAAAAATAACACCATCTGTGAGCTGCTGCTATTCGTCCAAGGTTCGTCGCTCTTCATCCTTTCACAGAAAATACCTGTGCAAACTATTAATTCTACTTTTCTTATTTCTGGGTGGTATTGAGCTTCATCCTGGCCCAAATGTAAAGAACTCATATAATTCTGTAGATTTTTCTGGCAGAAAAGGTGTTGGTGTTCTACATGTCAACATCAGAGGGCTTTTGATTAAATTAAGTCAACTAAAACTAGAAGTAGCAAATCTTGACCCGGACATATTTTGCCTAACAGAAACATTTCTCACTCCTGCCGTCAATGACTTGCAGATTACGATTGACAACTACAACCTTTTTCGGCTTGACCGAGGATCTAAAGGAGGTGGAATTGCCATCTATGTTCGTAATACTATTGCATGTTCACCAGCTCACTCCTTGTTTAAAAAATGTTGCTTTGAAGGTCTGGCTCTCAGAATAACTCTCCCTAATAATCAACACATATTGGTAGTGTGCTGCTATAGACCGCCTAGTGGTAAGGATGTTGAAGCTGCATCTGCACTGAGAGAGCTTCTTGGGGGCCTCCCTAAAGGTGAAATAGTTTTAGTGGGTGATCTAAATTGGAATTGGCTAAACCCGCCGGCCGTGGCCACAAATTTTGCAGATGAATTTAACCTGTTTCAATTAATAAATGTCCCCACAAGACCCAACCTAAAAAATCCGGGACAGTCATCTCTGCTTGACGTCCTATTGACAAATGCCCCTCACAATTTCGCACTGACTGGTGTTCTAGGTAATAACCTTAGTGATCACTCCTTCATTTTTGGGGTGAGATCATCAGCCAGACACAAAGCCCCCCCTAAATTGGTTGAGAAGCACTCCATGAGACACTTCAGCATACAGGCATTTACTAATGATGTGCTTCACTCGGATATTGACAAGGTCTGTGATATTCCAAACCTGACTACGGCTTGGGAGACCTTCAGGTACACGTTTCTACAAATTCTTAACAAACATGCTCCGTTGGTTAAATTTAAAACTAAAGGCAATCGTCCACCATGGTTTGATCCTTTGATTACAAAACTCATGAAAACTAGAGACAAGGCTTGGGCATGTGCTCAGAAAAGTAATTTGGTTAATGACTGGCTAGAATACAGGATTTTAAGGAATAGATGCGTCAAAAAAATACGGCATGCAAAAAATGACTACTTCTCTTCTACTCTCCTTGAATCTCATGGAAATGCCAGGATTTTCTGGAAAACAATCAAATGTATCGAAAAAGCATCCAAAACAGATCATCTGCCCGTTCAGCTTAACCGAAATGGGGAATATTTTTCAGATCCCCAAAAAATAGTTGACAATTTTAACCTTCATTTTTCTGAAGCTGGTACCCTATTTGATAATCTATTGGGAGTCACCCCTGCTCATGCAAATTCCTACACCCCTATCCAAACATTAAGCGAATTTAGTTTTCAGCCAATCCACGAAAGTAATGTTCTGAAACAACTGTCCTTCCTCAAAGGGTCCTCCTCTACCGGAGCAGATAGTATTCCCGTCTTTGCTCTACTAAGTGTTGGTCACCTAATATACAAACCTATAGCCCATATTTTCAACCTGTCCATCAAAGAAGCATCAGTTCCTCTAGAATGGAAACATTCCTATGTTCGTCCACTTCACAAAGGGGGCCCTAAAGATGATCCAAATAACTACCGACCTATCTCAATTTTGTCCCCGTTGATGAAAATTTTTGAAAAATTATTGAACTACCAAATTATCAGTTTCCTGTCCGCCAACAATCTATTACATCTAAAACAATCTGGGTTCCGAAAAAAATACAGCACCACATCTGCTGCATTAGACTCTATGAATCACATTTACAGTAGCCTTGATAATAAGCAGTACTGCGCCTGTCTTTTTCTTGACTTGTCCAAAGCTTTTGATACAGTAGACCACAACATCCTGCTTAGTAAAATAAGTTGCCTCGGTTTTTCCGAAAACACAGTAAAATGGTTAAAAAATTACCTCTTTTCTCGCACCCAAACTGTATTCACAGATGGTTGGAGGTCAAACAGTGTTAAGATAACAAAAGGGGTTCCACAGGGTTCCATTCTCGGCCCCCTCTTGTTCTCTCTTTATGTAAATGACTTGGGCACTGAACTGGATTATTCCAGGGTAAATCTTTTTGCAGATGACACGGTACTAATTACTGCTGGCCGCTCTCCGGATGACGTGATTGCTAAGCTCCAGAGTGATTTCAACAAACTACAACATCAGCTAGTTGCTCTTAAACTAGTCCTAAATCCTGCCAAAACCAAGGTGCTATGCTTCTCACCAGGACTAAAGCGGGAAGTTATTTTCCCCAAATTACATTCCTTAAATAATGATCAAATAGAGCAAGTTAAGATCTATAAGTATCTTGGGATCATCCTGGATTCAAAACTGAATTTTGAAGATCACATTGATTATATTGGGAAAAAGACAAAAATTAAAATTGGTTTTCTATATCGACACAAGCACTGCTTCCCCCCTATGTTCCGTTTGGAATTGATTAAAGCTACCATACTGCCTCTACTTGATTACTGTGACATTGTTTATAAATCAGCCCCAAGTACTGTACTGAAGAAGCTTGACTCAATGTATCACTCGGCCTTAAGATTTGCATTGAACTGCCCATATAGGACTCACCACTGTGACCTCTACATTGGGTCAAACTTAACATCTCTGAATGTTCGACGGCTTGTGCACCAGATCTTATTTATTCATGATGTACTTGCAAAAGAATCTGCAGATTACCTGCTGGATCTCATCTCTGTTTCAAAGAACAAATTTGACCTAAGGTCTACACTCATTTACCAGCTTAATATTCCCTATTGCCGTACATATACTGGAGGAAGGGCCTTTGCTATTGATGCCCCCAGGGTCTGGAATGCTGTTGCCAATAAATTGAAACTTGAGTCACTACCTATGAGATCTTCACTCAAAACTGCTCTAGAGGAGTTGTACACCCCTAGCTGCCAGTGCTATTCAGTGACCTAAAATAAAATGTTTCGCTCCGGATGATCGCTACAAAGTATGACCTGTGTTTTGATTTAGTGTGCTGATCTTAAAGGTGGAGTGACTCATGCAGCCAGCTATGGCTGCAGGGTTTTGGTAGTACATGTTGTTTATGCCATTTATTGTGAAAATTCTGTCACAGTTCCTATGATTGCTTTTTCATTGCTTTCATGGCTTTATTTTGGTGATTTCGAAAAGTTTATTGATTTAGCCATGTTTGTTTGTTGTAGTACAGAGTTAGACTGATGACCTTAATTTAAGCTGTCTTGTGGTTGTTGTTGTTGTTGTTTGACTTGCATCCCACTGGGATTTTTGCACACAGCGTTGGTGTACGGTGTTTTTT
>NC_136128.1:825000-827500 GCF_965212315.1 Lampetra planeri | reverse complement strand
TTTCATGAGTGTTGACCACCTGCAGTAGAGTTGAATCTTGATTTTTACAAATGAATGTGCGTCAGGTATCTGCAAGTATGGCCTACGACAATATCACCCTGAATGCGCCCGATCTCGTCTGATCTTGGAAGCTAAGCAGGGTCGAGCCTGGTGAGTACTTGGATGGAAGACTGCCTGGGAATACCAGGTGTTGTAGGCGTTTGCATTTTCGCATCTGGATGGGTCGCGTTTAACTCTTCAATTCACCCAGTCAGTTCACCTGCCAATTGCACGTGGATATGGTGTACTGCATTGGGATCAAGATTTTATTGTAAAAGACCGTTTAATGCCACTCTTTCGGGGCTCAACCAGGAGTCCAGAATAAACGTTTCATGAGTGTTGACCTCCCGCAGTAGAGTTGAATCTTGATTTTTACATGTGAATGTGCGTCAGGTTTCTGCAAGTATGTCGTACGACCAAATCACCCTGAATGCGCCCGATCTCGTCTGATCTCGGAAGCTAAGCAGCGTAGAGCCTGGTTAGTACTTATATGGGAGACTGCCTGGGAATACCAGGTGTTGTAGGCTTTTGCATTTTCGCTTCTGGATGGGTCGCGTTTTACTCTTCAATTCACCCAGTCAGTTCACCTGCCAATTGCACGAGGATATGGTTGTACTGCATTGGGATCAATATTTTCTTGTAAAAGACCGTTTAATGCCACTCTTTCGGGGCTCAATCAGGAGTCCAGAATAAACGTTTTCATGAGTGTTGACCTCCCGCAGTAGAGTTGAATCTTGATTTTTACATATGTATGTGCGTCAGGTCTCTGCAAGTATGGCATTCGACCATATCACCCTGAATGCGCCCGATCTCGTCTGATCTCGGAAGCTAAGCAGGGTCGAGCCTGGTTAGTACTTGAATGGGAGACTGCCTGGGAACACCAGGTGTTGTAGGCTTTTGCATTTTCGTATCTGGATGGGTCGCGTTTTACTCTTCAATTCACCCAATCAGTTCACCTGCCAATTGCACGCGGATATGGTGTACTGCATTGGGATCAATATTTTCTTGTAAAAGACCGTTTAATGCCACTCTTTCGGGGCTCAACCAGGAGTCCAGAATAAACGTTTTCATGAGTGTTGCCCTCCCGCAGTAGAGTTGAATCTTGATTTTAACATATGAATGTGCGTCAGGTCTCTGCAAGTATGGCCTACGAGCATATCACCCTGAATGCGCCTGATCTTGGAAGCTAAGCAGGGTCGAGCCTGGTGAGTACTTGGATGGGAGACTGCCTGGGAATACCAGGTGTTGTAGGCTTTTGCATTTTCGTATCTGGATGGGTCGCGTTTTACTCTTCAATTCACCCAGTCAGTTCACCTGCTAATTGCACGCGGATATGGTGTACTGCATTGGGATCAAGATTTTCTTGTAAAAGACCGTTTAATGCCACTCTTTCGGGGCTCAACCAGGAGTCCAGAATAAACGTTTTCATGAGTGTTGACCTCCTGCAGTAGAGTTGAATCTTGATTTTTACAAATGAATGTGCGTCAGGTCTCTGCAAGTATGGCGTACGACCATATCACCCTGAATGCGCCCGATCTCGTCTGATCTCGGAAGCTAAGCAGCGTAGAGCCTGGTTAGTACTTATATGGGAGACTGCCTGGGAATACCAGGTGTTGTAGGCTTTTGCATTTTCGCTTCTGGATGGGTCGCGTTTTACTCTTCAATTCACCCAGTCAGTTCACCTGCCAATTGCACGTGGATATGGTTGTACTGCATTGGGATCAATATTTTCTTGTAAAAGACCGTTTAATGCCACTCTTTCGGGGCTCAATCAGGAGTCCAGAATAAACGTTTTCATGAGTGTTGACCTCCCGCAGTAGAGTTGAATCTTGATTTTTACATATGTATGTGCGTTAGGTCTCTGCAAGTATGGCCTACGACCATATCACCCTGAATGCGCCCGATCTCGTCTGATCTCGGAAGCTAAGCAAGGTCGAGCCTGGTTAGTACTTGGATGGGAGACTGCCTGGGAACACCAGGTGTTGTAGGCTTTTGCATTTTCGTATCTGGATGGGTCGCGTTTTACTCTTCAATTCACCCAGTCAGTTCACCTGCCAATTGCACGCGGATATGGTGTACTGCATTGGGATCAATATTTTCTTGTAAAAGACCGTTTAATGCCACTCTTTCGGGGCTCAACCAGGAGTCCAGAATAAACGTTTTCATGAGTGTTGCCCTCCCGCAGTAGAGTTGAATCTTGATTTTAACATATGAATGTGGGTCAGGTCTCTGCAAGTATGGCCTACGACCGTATCACCCTGAATGCGCCTGATCTTGGAAGCTAAGCAGGGTCGAGCCTGGTGAGTACTTGGATGGGAGACTGCCTGGGAATACCAGGTGTTGTAGGCTTTTGCATTTTCGTATCTGGATGGGTCGCGTTTTACTCTTCAATTCACCCAGTCAGTTCACCTGCCAATTGCACGCGGATATGGTGTACTGCATTGGGATCAAGATTTTCTTG
>NC_136128.1:820000-822500 GCF_965212315.1 Lampetra planeri | reverse complement strand
AATTGCACGCGGATATGGTGTACTGCATTGGGATCAAGATTTTCTTGTAAAAGACCGTTTAATGCCACTCTTTCGGGGCTCAACCAGGAGTCCAGAATAAACGTTTTCATGAGTGTTGACCTCCTGCAGTAGAGTTGAATCTTGATTTTTACAAATGAATGTGCGTCAGGTCTCTGCAAGTATGGCGTACGACCATATCACCCTGAATGCGCCCGATCTCGTCTGATCTCGGAAGCTAAGCAGCGTAGAGCCTGGTTAGTACTTATATGGGAGACTGCCTGGGAATACCAGGTGTTGTAGGCTTTTGCATTTTCGCTTCTGGATGGGTCGCGTTTTACTCTTCAATTCACCCAGTCAGTTCACCTGCCAATTGCACGTGGATATGGTTGTACTGCATTGGGATCAATATTTTCTTGTAAAAGACCGTTTAATGCCACTCTTTCGGGGCTCAATCAGGAGTCCAGAATAAACGTTTTCATGAGTGTTGACCTCCTGCAGTAGAGTTGAATCTTGATTTTTACATATGTATGTGCGTCAGGTCTCTGCAAGTATGGCCTACGACCATATCACCCTGAATGCGCCCGATCTCGTCTGATCTCGGAAGCTAAGCAAGGTCGAGCCTGGTTAGTACTTGGATGGGAGACTGCCTGGGAACACCAGGTGTTGTAGGCTTTTGCATTTTCGTATCTGGATGGGTCGCGTTTTACTCTTCAATTCACCCAGTCAGTTCACCTGCCAATTGCACGCGGATATGGTGTACTGCATTGGGATCAAAATTTTCTTGTAAAAGACCGATTAATGCCACTCTTTCGGGGCTCAACCAGGAGTCCAGAATAAACGTTTTCATGAGTGTTGCCCTCCCGCAGTAGAGTTGAATCTTGATTTTAACATATGAATGTGCGTCAGGTCTCTGCAAGTATGGCCTACGACCATATCACCCTGAATGCGCCTGATCTTGGAAGCTAAGCTGGGTCGAGCCTGGTGAGTACTTGGATGGGAGACTGTCTGGGAATACCAGGTGTTGTAGGCTTTTGCATTTTCGTATCTGGATTGGTCGCGTTTTACTATTCAATTCACCCAGTCAGTTCACCTGCCAATTGCACGCGGATATGGTGTACTGCATTGGGATCAAGATTTTCTTGTAAAAGACCGTTTAATGCCACTCTTTCGGGGCTCAACCAGGAGTCCAGAATAAACGTTTTCATGAGTGTTGACCTCCTGCAGTAGAGTTGAATCTTGATTTTTACAAATGAATGTGCGTCAGGTTTCTGCAAGTATGGCCTACGACCATATCACCCTGAATGCGCCTGATCTCGGAAGCTAAGCAGGGTCGAGCCTGGTTAGCACTTGGATGGGAGACTGCCTGGGAATACCAGGTGTTGTAGGCTTTTGCATTTTCGTATCTGGATGGGTCGCGTTTTACTCTTCAATTCACCCAGTCAGTTCACCTGCCAATTGCACGCGGATATGGTGTACTGCATTGGGATCAATATTTTCTTGTAAAAGACCGTTTAATGCCACTCTTTCGGGGCTCAACCAGGAGTCCAGAATAAACGTTTTCATGAGTGTTGACCTCCTGCAGTAGAGTTGAATCTTGATTTTTACAAATGAATGTGCGTCAGGTCTCTGCAAGTATGGCGTACGACCATATCACCCTGAATGCGCCCGATCTCGTCTGATCTCGGAAGCTAAGCAGCGTAGAGCCTGGTTAGTACTTATATGGGAGACTGCCTGGGAATACCAGGTGTTGTAGGCTTTTGCATTTTCGCTTCTGGATGGGTCGCGTTTTACTCTTCAATTCACCCAGTCAGTTCACCTGCCAATTGCACGTGGATATGGTTGTACTGCATTGGGATCAATATTTTCTTGTAAAAGACCGTTTAATGCCACTCTTTCGGGGCACAATCAGGAGTCCAGAATAAACGTTTTCATGAGTGTTGACCTCCCGCAGTAGAGTTGAATCTTGATTTTTACATATGTATGTGCGTCAGGTCTCTGCAAGTATGGCCTACGACCATATCACCCTGAATGCGCCCGATCTCGTCTGATCTCGGAAGCTAAGCAAGGTCGAGCCTGGTTAGTACTTGGATGGGAGACTGCCTGGGAACACCAGGTGTTGTAGGCTTTTGCATTTTCGTATCTGGATGGGTCGCGTTTTACTCTTCAATTCACCCAGTCAGTTCACCTGCCAATTGCACGCGGATATGGTGTACTGCATTGGGATCAAAATTTTCTTGTAAAAGACCGATTAATGCCACTCTTTCGGGGCTCAACCAGGAGTCCAGAATAAACGTTTTCATGAGTGTTGCCCTCCCGCAGTAGAGTTGAATCTTGATTTTAACATATGAATGTGCGTCAGGTCTCTGAAAGTATGGCCTACGACCATATCACCCTGAATGCGCCTGATCTTGGAAGCTAAGCTGGGTCGAGCCTGGTGAGTACTTGGATGGGAGACTGTCTGGGAATACCAGGTGTTGTAGGCTTTTGCATTTTCGTATCT
>NC_136128.1:795000-802500 GCF_965212315.1 Lampetra planeri | reverse complement strand
GCATTGGGATCAAGATTTTCTTGTAAAAGACCGTTTAATGCCACTCTTTCGGGGCTCAACCAGGAGTCCAGAATAAACGTTTTCATGAGTGTTGACCACCCGCAGTAGAGTTGAATCTTGAATTTTACTTAAGAATGTGCGTCAGGTCTCTGCAAGTATGGCCTACGACCATATCACCCTGAATGCGCCTGATCTCGTCTGAGCTCGGAAGCTAAGCAGGGTCGAGCCTGGTTAGTTAGTACTTGGATGGGAGACTGCCTGGGAATACCAGGTGTTGTAGGCTTTTGCATTTGCGTATCTTCAATTCACCCACTCAGTTCACCTGCCAATTGCACGTTTATATGGTGTATTGCATTAGGATCAAGATTTTCTTGTAAAAGACCGTTTAATGCCACTCTTTCCGGGCACAACCGCCCTCACATCGGCGCCAAGAGAGAAGCGTTCTACTCTGCCGAGGGCGCTACAACTGCTGGCTGGGGTCTATGGACCATCTGCAGAATGCAGACAGCAGTTCTACGACCGCAAGCGGGGTGAAAAAGAGTCGCCCCTGGCATACAGGACGAGCCTCCTGGCGCTGGCCAAAACGGCTTTTCCCCGTATGGACGACGACGGCGTGGACGCGATGGTCACGGAGAAAATCCTCCTCCTGGCAGACGACCTGGACATCGCTGTCGTCGCACAGGAGGACGCCGAGATGACCTCTCTTCAGGCGGCGCGCCTCCTTCACGCCAACCTTCTGTCCTTGCGGCGGAAAGCCAGCAGGGCATCGGCCGGGCGTGCGGTGGCTGCAGCCACCCTTCAGACGGAGGAGCTCTACGCCGTCGACCACCGACGGCAACAGGCGCAAGGAGCACGGGCGGGCCGGGACGGCTCAAGCCGGTTCGACCGTCCATCGTCTCCACCGGGGGGTCCGCGGTGTTTCAACTGCGGCGTTCGGGGCCACGTCGCCTTGGGGTGCCGCTCGCCTCGACAGCGCGGGACGACGCCTCGACGGGACGCCGGGCCTCCTCCTCCCAAGCTCCAGCAACATGATCCGGCGAGTCGCGGCACCACACATGTTTGGCCAAAGCACCCACCCGTTGCACACTCTCGCACCACAACGAACGGGGGGCCGATGTTGCGTTGCGACGGCCCAACGCGGATCACTGCGGGGACTCGAATCGAGCCCAAACAGTGGTCCGTGTTGGCCCATCGCGTGGTAGCCGCGTCGTCAGGGTCGTCGGCCGTGGTCGGACACATTGACGGGGTAGAGGTACGCATCCTGGTCGATACGGGGGCATCGGCGACAATCATTTCGGAGTTAATTTACAATATTCTGCCTGTACAAAGCCGGCCCTTACTGCCGGTTAACGTCCCATTCTATGCCGCTAACGGGGGCTCTCTGGGCATCATGGGACAGATTCGCGCGCAAATTTGTATCGGGGACATCAAATTGTCGGGGCCGATTTTCGTTTCCTCCTCGCTGGCGGTTCCGTGCCTGCTGGGGACGGATTTCTTAGGCAAAATGCCAATTCGTATTTTGATCGACCAAGGATGCATTGAGCTTCCGTCAGGGCGACGCATGGCCTTCCTGCCTTCCCCTGCGGCGGCTCGGACGGCGTTCGCGACGGAACCGGCGTTCGTCGTCAGAACAGTTAGTGTGCCGCTGGGAGCTCAAATGCTAGTGCCTCTGAAACTTCGTAAGCCCTTCGCTAAGGGCGTAGGGGATCAGGGTGTTTTGCTGGGACCGTCTAGGGCCGGGGTTAATGCACCTCATTTGATTCCGGCCCAGACCGTCGTAAGAGGGGACGAGGACCCTTTCATCGCGGTCCTCAATGTGGGGTCGCAGACAGTGGTGGTTCCTCAAGGGACGGTGCTCGCTCACGCGACGCCGGTACCCTGCGAGGAACCTGTCGCGAACCATGTTGGCACTGCTTCCCGAATGCTCCCACATTCGGACAGCGATGAAGGGTGGCGCGACGCGCTTTGTGCGGGATCGACGGACCTGACAAATTCAGAGCGCCAACAGCTTAGAACGCTACTGAGGGAATTTTCCGACGTTTTCAGTCGGGATAAATATGATTTGGGTTGCACTCACCTGCTGCGTCACCATATTGACACGGGTGACAGCGCGCCAATTCGCCAAAATCCGTTTCGGTTAAGTCCCACCGAAAAGGACCATGTCAAATCGGCTGTTGATGACATGTTAGCCGCCGACATCATTTCTCCCTCCACCAGCCCTTGGGGAGCGCCGATCGTCCTGGTTAAAAAGCAGGACGGCTCGTTGCGGTTTTGCGTGGATTTTCGGCGCCTTAATAAAATTTCGGTTGCCGACGCATACCCGCTCCCACGGATGGACGAATCGCTGGACGCCTTGGCGGGAGCGCGATTCTTCTCCACACTAGATTTACTTTCGGGATTCTGGCAGCTTCCTCTGGACGATGATTCTAAGCCTAAAACTGCTTTCCGTACACCGCACGGCCTGTTCCAATTCAACCGGTTGCCGATGGGCTTACACTCAGCGCCGGCAACTTTCCAGCGATTGATGGAATTGGTTTTGGCTGGATTGCAATGGGAATCGATCCTGATTTATTTGGATGACGTTATTGTCTTTGGTAAAACTTTTGATGAACATCTTCAGAGGTTGCGGGCGGTTTTCCTAAAGATGCGGGCTGCTAATTTGAAATTTAAGCCCCAGAAATGCCATTTGTTACGCGAGTCGGTGCGTTATTTGGGGCACATCGTAGGGCGCTCGGGTATTGCTACCGATCCCGCCAAAACGCAGTGTGTCAGCTCCTGGCCGACTCCCACCTCGGTGGGAGAGGTCAGGAGTTTTATTGGCTTCGCATCATATTACCGACGCTTCGTCGCTAATTTTGCAACGATTGCCAAACCCCTACACGCGTTAACATCTAAAGGGGTTCGGTTCCACTGGGGTCAGGAGGAGGAAGCTGCTTTCTGCTCCCTTCGGGACGCCCTGGTAAAGGCTCCTCCCCTGATTTACCCAGATTTTTCTAGGCCGTTTTTGCTCGACACCGACGCGAGCAACACGGGTATTGGAGGTGTGCTTTCCCAGGTGGTTGACGGCGTGGAACGGGTGGTTGCGTACGGCAGTCGGGTGTTGTCTCCAGCGGAGCAAAGATATTGTGTCACCCGTAGGGAACTGTTGGCAATTGTCTATTTCATCCAACAGTATCGCCCATATCTGTACGGTCGGCATTTCACCGTCCGCACAGATCATGCGGCACTCCAGTACGCCCTGAAGGTTCAACAGCCATCGGGACAATTGTCCCGATGGTTGGAGGTCCTCCAGAATTTCGATTTCGAAACCACCTACCGTAAGGGCGTTCGCCACACCAACGCTGACGCTCTGTCACGGATGCCAACCGCCTCCGAATGCGCATGCCTCCTGGGGTCTGGGCGTTGCAAGCCGGCAGGGGACATGATGGTTCCGGTCCTGGCGGCCGCCGCCAATGACGAAACATTGGTCACCAATGATATCGCGGAACAGGGGAAAGATTCCCTGCTTGGGTTGCCCGTTAATGAATGGGGGCGCCTCCAAATGGAGGATACCTCCCTCCTCGCGTTGCGTCGTCGCGCCGGGGAGAGGGGGCGGGGGACGGGTGAGGCCGACGCTTGGGGCATGCACGCAGGGTTGCTCATGCATTGGGACAGCAAATCCCACCGTCACCGGCTGGTGGTCCCTTCGGGATTACGGGGTAAGGTGGTGTGGGCTGCGCATGAGCGCCTCCTCCACCTGGGGACCCAGAAAACTCTCGCCTTGCTCCAGCTGAATTTTTTTTGGCCAGGCATGACAAGGGATGTCACTGATCTGTTGGCAGCATGCCCTCGGTGTGCGCAGCGCAAACCACCGGCACGGGAGTCGAACCCGCCCTTGCAGTCCATCCAGGTCTCCCGAGTAAATGAACTGGTCGCACTCGACATTCTGGGGCCATTCCCCGCCACCCCCAGGGGTAACAGATATTTGCTTACTGGGGTCGAATATTTTACGCGCTGGCCTATGGCCTGGCCCCTGCCAAATCAGTCGGCAGCAGCCATCGTCGACGCCTTTGTCCAGGGTTATGTCATGGACAAAGGTGCTCCGGAGCGGTTGCTGACCGACCAGGGTAGAAATTTTTCCGGGAAACTCCTAAAACAAGTCTGTGATCTCCTAGGAACGAAAAAAATTCGAACCTCTCCTTATCACCCGCAAACGGACGGGATGGTCGAGCGTCTGCATCGCACCATCTCGTCTATGTTGTCGCAGCAAGTCTCGGACTCACAGACTGATTGGGACTTACAAATTCAAGGGGTTCTAGCGGCATACAGATTGGCTCCCCATGCTGCGACGGGATTTTCACCATTCTTTCTTATGTATGGCCGCGAACCCGACCCACCTGTTCTGGCACAGCTGCAGATCCCCGCGCCGCTGGGTAAAATTAAATTGGATGAACACGTTAAATTTAACCTTGACAAACTGACTGAGGCGCGGGATGCTGCGAGGCTAAATTCTGACAGGCGTCAAAAGGCGAACGAGCGCCTCAGGCTGGCTCGCGCGCACGTGCTGCAGTGGAAGCCGGGGGACAGGGCATGGCTGCACTGTCCCCAGGTACCACTCGCGACCTCCTCTAAACTCGTGCGCCCGTGGCGGGGCCCCGTCGAGGTTGTCGAGGTTTTGAGGCCTCAGTGCGTTCGAATCAAATGGGGCAGGCGCCGGTGGTTTGTACACCCCTCTAGGCTAAAACCGTTTGTTGCGGTGCGAGGGCCCACTCCACACGCGCGGGGCCAAGCATGTGGGGGGTCGACCGACTCGGAGGGTCCGTCGCTGCTCTCGCCTGATGTGTTGCCGGCTGTCCCACCCACAGGTGCACCGGGAATGACGGGCTCATGCCCTACAACCCACACGGGTGATGCCGACGGTCGCGCCACTTCAATCGCGACCTCATCTCGAAAGGGACAGCCGCCACCGGATGGTCCGCCGTCCGGGGTTGCCCCGTGTGACGGGCCTGCGGCAAGGACGCGCGCTAAGATGCGCAGACTCTTATAATATACAAAAAGAAGACATTTTTTTTTTTATTTCACGTGTCATGGTTACTGTATGCTGCGTCGGTGGTGCGCTCCTGCCACATTGTGTGTGTTGTGTTGTGTGTGTGGGCGGGGTGTGTGTGTTGTGGGTGCGTTGTGTGTCGTGGGTGTGCTGTGTGTGCTGGGGGAGTTCCTGGCTAGTTGTATATACGCGCTTTTACGGATTTCGTATTTATACGGGGGGGGGTGCGTCGGACATTCCCTTCGGGGGTGTGCTTGTTCATCTTGTTGTTCTTGTTGTTGTTGTTCAATTTGCATTTTGTTGAAAAAAATGAGGCACACACGGGGTTGCGGGGTAAATGTTCCTTTATTGGAATTGTTGCAGCCGGGACGGCTGCGAGCTGTAATGGGGGGAGTGATGTAGGGTTGTTACGGGAGGGCTGTAGGTGCATGGGATCCAACGGGGAATAAACACAGTGGGCGGAGCTCCGGGAGTACACGGGGGGGGGTGCCCGCAGCGACGTCCGCATCAGGCAGCCTGGGGGGTTGTGATCCTGATGGGGGGTATAAAGGGGGAGGACAGAGAGAGCTCGTGGCTGAGTCTGGGAACGAAGGAGGAAGAAGGAAGATCTGCTAGTTAGAAGCCCTGGACTCCCCTCGACGCCGCCCTTGTAAGGGCTGCGGAGGATCGAGCCAGAGGCGTGGTTCCGTGAACCAGGGTCAGTACCCTGGGACTCCGGAGACCGTAGCCCGACTCACCAGTGTCGGGCCAGTTAGCCTGCCCTAGCCCGTTAGTGGAGGACTTGGGGTTAGGTCAGGATTAGCTAGGGTGTATCCCCAGTTATCCGGGTGAGGGGGCCGCTACCCCCTCTAGTGCCGTCCTGTACCGACGACTTGTAATAAAGATACGTGTGACTCAACCTGGGTGTCCAGCGTACTTACCGGTACTTCACTTGGATGGGAGACTGCCTGGGAATACCAGGTGTTGTAGGCGTTTGCATTTTCGCATCTGGATGGGTCGTGTTTTACTCTTCAATTCACCCAGTCAGTTCGCCTGCCCATTGCACGTGGATATGGTGTACTGCATTGGGATCAAGATTTTCTTGTAAAAGACCGTTAAATGCCACTCTTTAGGGGCTCAACCAGGAGTCCAGAATACACGTTTTCATGAGTGTTGACCTCCCGCAGTAGAGTTAAATCTTGATTTTTACATATGAATGTGCGTCAGGTCTCTGCAAGTATGGCCTACGACCATATCACCCTGAATGCGCCCGATCTCGTCTGATCGCGGAAGCCAAGCAGGGTCGAGCCTGGTTAGTACTTGGATGTGAAACTGCCTGGGAATACCAGGTGTTGTAGGCTTTTGCATTTTCGCATCTGGATGGGTCGCGTTTTACTCTTCAATTCAGGCAGTCAGTTCACCTGCCAATTGCACGCGGATATGGTGTACTGCATTGGGATCAATATTTTCTTGTAAAAGACCGTTTAATGCCACTCTTTCCGGGCACAACCAGGAGTCCAGAATAAACGTTTTCATGAATGTTGACCTCCCGCAGTAGAGTTGAATTTTGATTTTTACATATGAATGTGCGTCAGGTCTCTGCAAGTATGGCCTACGACCATATCACCCTGAATGCGCCTGATCTCGGAAGCTAAGCAGGGTCGAGCCTCGTTAATACTTGGATGGTAGACTGCCAGGGAATACCAGGTGTTGTAGGCTTTTGCATTTTCGCATCTGGATGGGTCGCGTTTTACTCTTCAATTCAGGCAGTCAGTTCACCTGCCAATTGCACGCGGATATGGTGTACTGCATTGGGATCAATATTTTCTTGTAAAAGACCGTTTAATGCCACTCTTTCGGGGCTCAACCAGGAGTCCAGAATAAACGTTTTCATGAGTGTTGACCACCCGCAGTAGAGTTGAATCTTGATTTTTACATATGAATGTTGCGTCAGGTCTCTGCAAGTATGGCCTACGACCATATCACCCTGAATGCGTCTGATCTCGTAAGATAAGCAGGGTCGAGCCAGGTTAGTACTTGGATGCGAGAATGCCTGGGAATACCAGGTGTTGTAGGCTTTTGCATTTTCGTATCTTCAATTCACCCACTCAGTTCACCTGCCAATTGCACGTTTATATGGTGTATTGCATTGGGATCAAGATTTTCTTGTAAAAGACCGTTTAATGCCACTCTTTCCGGGCACAACCAGGAGTCCAGAATAAACGTTTTCATGAATGTTGACCTCCCGCAGTAGAGTTGAATTTTGATTTTTACATATGAATGTGCGTCAGGTCTCTGCAAGTATGGCCTACGACCATATCACCCTGAATGCACCCGATCTCGTCTGATCTCGGAAGCTAAGCAGGGTCGAGCCAGGTTAGTACTTGGATGGGAGACTGCCTGGGAATACCAGGTGTTGTAGGCGTTTGCATTTTCGCATCTGGATGGGTCGTGTTTAACTCTTCAATTCACCCAGTCAGTTCACCTGCCCATTG
>NC_136128.1:780000-785000 GCF_965212315.1 Lampetra planeri | reverse complement strand
TAACATATGAATGTGCGTCAGGTCTCTGCAAGTATGGCCTACGACCATATCACCCTGAATGCGCCCGATCTCCTTTGATCTCGGAAGCTAAACAGGGTCGAGCCTGGTTAGTACTTGGATGGGAGACTGCCTGGGAATACCAGGTGTTGTTGGCTTTTGCATTTTCGTATCTGGATGGGTCGCGTTTAACTCTTCAATTCACCCAGTCAGTTCTCCTGCCAATTGCACGTGGATATGGTGTACTGCATTGGGATCCAGATTTTCTTGTAAAAGACGGTTTAATGCCACTCTTTCGGGGCTCAACCAGGATTCCAGAATAAACGTTTTCATGAGTGTTGACCTCCCGCAGTAGAGTTGAATCTTGATTTTAACATATGAATGTGCGTCAGATCTCTGCAAGTATGGCCGACGACCATATGACCCTGAATGCGCCCGATCACGTCTTATCTCAGTAGCTAAGCAGGGTCGAGCCTGGTTAGTACTTGGATGGGAGACTGCCTGGGAATACCAGGTGTTGTAGGCTTTTGCATTTTCGCATCTGGATGGGTCGCGTTTTACTCTTCAATTCACTCAGTCAGTTCACCTGCCAATTGCACGTGGATATGGTGTACTGCATTGGGATCAAGATTTTCTTGTAAAAGACCGTTTAATGCCACTCTTTCGGGGCTCAACCAGGAGTCCAGAATAAACGTTTTCATGAGTGTTGACCTCCCGCAGTAGAGTTGAATCTTGATTTTTTCATATGAATGTGCGTCAGGTCTCTGCAAGTCTGGCGTCCGACCATATCACCCTGAATGCGCCCGATCTCGTCTGATCTCGGAAGCTAAGCAGGGTCGAGCCTGGTTAGTACTTGGGTGGGAGACTGCCTGGGAATACCAGGTGTTGTAGGCTTTTGCATTTTCGCATCTGGATGGGTCGCGTTTTACTCTTCAATTCACCCAGTCAGTTCACCTGCCAATTGCACGTGGATATGGTGTACTGCATTGGGATCAAGATTTTCTTGTAAAAAAACGATTAATGCCACTCTTTTGGGGCTCAACCAGGAGTCCAGAATAAACGTTTTCATGAGTGTTGACCTCCCGCAGTAGAGTTGAATCTTGATTTTAACATATGAATGTGCGTCAGGTCTCTCCAAGGATGGCCTACGACCATATCACCCTGAATGCGCCCGATCTCGTCTGATCTCGGAAACTAAGCAGGGTCGAGCCTGGTTAGTACTTGGATGGGAGACTGCCTGGGAATACCAGGTGTTGGAGGCTTTTGCATTTTCGCATCTGGATGGGTCGTGTTTATCTCTTCAATTCACCAAGTCAGTTCACCTGCCAATTGCACGTGGATATGGTGTACTGCATTGGGATCCAGATTTTCTTGTAAAAGACCGTTTAATGTCACTCTTTCGGGGCTCAACCAGGAGTCCAGAATAAACGTTTTCATGAGTGTTGACCTCCCGCAGTAGAGTTGAATCTTGATTTTAACATATGAATGTGCGTCAGGTCTCTGCAAGTATGGCCTACGACCATATCACCCTGAATGCGCCCGATCTCCTTTGATCTCGGAAGCTAAACAGGGTCGAGCCTGGTTAGTACTTGGATTGGAGACTGCCTGGGAATACCAGGTGTTGTAGGCTTTTGCATTTTCGCATCTGGATGGGTCGTGTTTATCTCTTCAATTCACCCAGTCAGTTCACCTGCCAATTGCACGTGGATATGGTGTATTGCATTGGGATCAAGATTTTCTTGTAAAAGACGGTTTAATGCCACTCTTTCGGGGCTCAACCAGGAGTCCAGAATAAACGTATTCATGAGTGTTGACCTCCCGCAGTAGAGTTGAATCTTGATTTTAACATATGAATGTGCGTCAGGTCTCTGCAAGTATGGCCTACGACCATATCACCCTGAATGTGCCTGATCTTGGAAGCTAAGCAGGGTCGAGCCTGGTTAGTACTTGGATGGGAGACTGCCTGGGAATACCAGGTGTTGTAGGCTTTTGTATTTTCGTATCTGGACTAGCAGAAGTACCCGGCGTTGCCCGGGTAAAAAAAAATATTTCTTAATAACCTTACATATATACACAGATTTCATTGTTATGTAATGTTTGAACGTTTTCAGAAGATTTTAAATGTTTTTCCCCCCGGGCAACGCTGGGTATATCGAGTTTATACCACAAAGTCGTCGCTTGACACGGGTGGGGTGTCGAGGCCTAGTACCGTGCAGAGCCTTCGGCCTCGCCTATATTGCCCACACGGCTGAGGCTGGGTACTGGGGCCGTCCCCCCCCCCCCCCCCGCGCTACAATAATACTGTCTAATCGCTATAATTTTATTATCTACCGACCCTATAATAGTAATTGCACACATTGGGGTGGGGGGGGGGGAGTGAAGAGGACGTGAAACTTTGATGAATTTACCTCAGAGTCGCGTGTTAATGCGTGCGCATATTTTTAACGGGAATTAAAAATGGCGTCCACCGCAGCGAATGCGTCGCTACCCGTTGCCAGGGGCAACCGCCGTGGAAAACCAAACGGACCAATCGTGTCTCGCAAATCCCTCACAGTTCGTCCAATGAAACTGCGTATGGTCCGGCGACACACAGAAAGACAGACACACACATAGACAGACAGACAGACAGATTTGCGATTTTATATATATAGATTGGTCGCGTTTTACTCTTCAATTCACCCAGTCAGTTCACCTGCCAATTGCACGTGGATATGGTGTACTGCATTGGGATCAAGATTTTCTTGTAGAAGACCGTTTAATGCCACTCTTTCGGGGCTCAACCAGGAGTCCAGAATAAACGTTTTCATGAGTGTTGACCTCCCGCAGTAGAGTTGAATCTTGATTTTTACATATGAATGTGCGTCAGGTCTCTGCAAGTATGGCCTACGACCATATCACCCTGAATGCGCCCGATCTCGTCTGACCTCAGAAGCTAAGCAGGGTCGAGCCTGGTTAGTACTTGGATGGGAGACTGCCTGGGAATACCAGGGGTTGTAGGCTTTTACATTTTCGCATCTGGATGGGTCGCGTTTTACTCTTCAATTCACCCAGTCAGTTCACCTACCAATTGCACGTGGATATGGTGTACTGCATTGGGATCAACATTTTCTTGTAAAAGACCGTTTAATGCCACTCTTTCGGGGCTCAACCAGGAGTCCAGAATAAACGTTTTCATGAGTGTTGACCTCCCGCAGTAGAGTTGAATCTTGATTTTTACATATGAATGTGCGTCAGGTCTCTTGCAAGTATGGCCTACGACCATATCACTCTGAATGCGCCCGATCACCTTTGATCTCGGAAGCTAAGCAGGGTCGAGCCTGGTTAGTACTTGGATTGGAGACTGCCTGGGAATACCAGGTGTTGTAAGCTTTTGCATTTTCGCATCTGGATGGGTCGTGTTTAACTCTTCAATTCACCCAGTCAGTTCACCTGCCAATTGCACGTGGATATGGTGTACTGCATTGGGATCAAGATTTTCTTGTAAAAGACCGTTTAATGCCACTCTTTCGGGGCTCAAACAGGAGTCCAGAATAAACGTATTCATGAGTGTTGACCTCCCGCAGTAGAGTTGAATCTTGATTTTTACATATGAATGTGCGTCAGGTCTCTGCAAGTATGGCCTACGACCATATCACCCTAAATGCACCCGATCTCGTCTGATCTCAGAAGCTAAGCAGGGTCGAGCCTGGTTAGTACTTGGATGGGAGACTGCCTGGGAATACCAGGTGTTGTAGGCTTTTGCATTTTCGCATCTGGATGGGTCGCGTTTTACTCTTCAATTCACCCAGTCAGTTCAACTGCCAATTGCACGTGGATATGGTGTACTGCATTGGGATCAAGATTTTCTTGTAAAAAACCGTTTAATGCCACTCTTTCGGGGCTCAACCAGGAGTCCAGAATAAACGTTTTCATGAGTTTTGACCTCCCGCAGTAGAGTTGAATCTTGATTTTAACATATGAATGTGCGTCAAGTCTCTGCAAGTCTGGCCTACGACCATATCACCCTGAATGTGCCCGATCTCGTCTGATCTTGGAAGCTAAGCAGGGTCGAGCCTGGTTAGTACTTGGATGGGAGACTGCCTGGGAATACCAGGTGTTGTAGGCTTTTGCATTTTCGTATCTGGACTAGCAGAAGTACCCGGCGTTGCCCGGGTGAAAAATATATTTCTTAATAACCTTACATATATACACAGATTTCATTGTTATGTAATGTTTGAAAGTTTTCAGAAGATTTTAAATGTATTTTCCCCCCGGGCAACGCTGGGTATATCGAGTTTATACCACAAAGTCGTCGCTAGACACGGGTGGGGTGTCGAGGCCTGGTACCGTGCAGTCCCTCTGGCCTCGCCTAGATTGCCCACCAGGCTGATGAGGCTGGGTACTGGGGCCGTTACCCCCCCCCCCTCCCCCCGCGCTACAATAATACTGTCTAATCGCTATAATTTTATTATCTACCGACTCTATAATAGTAATTGCACACATTGGGGTGGGGGGGGGAGTGAAGAGGACGTGAAACTTTGATGAATTTACCTCAGAGTCGCGTGTTAATGCGTGCGCATATTTTTAACGAGAATTAAAAATGGCGTCCACCCCGCAGCGAATGCGTCGCTACCCGTTGCCAGGGGCAACCGCCGTGGAAAACCAAACGGACCAATCGTGTCTCGCAAATCCCTCACATTTCGTCCAATGAAACTGCGTATGGTCCGGCGACACACAGACAGACAGACACACACACAGACAGACAGACAGATTTGCGATTTTATATATATAGATGGGTCGCGTTTTACTCTTCAATTCACCCAGTCAGTTCACCTGCCAATTGCACGTGGATATGGTGTACTGCATTGGGATCCAGATTTTCTTGTAAAAGACCGTTTAATGCCACTCTATCGGGACTCAACCAGGAGTCCAGAATAAACGTTTTCATGAGTGTTGACCTCCCGCAGTAGAGTTGAATCTTGATTTTTACATATGAATGTGCGTCAGGTCTCTGCAAGTATGGC
>NC_136128.1:755000-775000 GCF_965212315.1 Lampetra planeri | reverse complement strand
CCGCAGTAGAGTTGAATCTTGATTTTTACATATGAATGTGCGTCAGGTCTCTGCAAGTATGGCCTACGACCATATCACCCTAAATGCACCCGATCTCGTCTGATCTCAGCAGCTAAGCAGGGTCGAGCCTGGTTAGTACTTGGTTGGGAGACTGCCTGGGAATACCAGGTGTTGTAGGCTTTTGCATTTTCGCATCTGGACTAGCAGAAGTACCCGGCGTTGCCCGGGTGAAAAATATATTTCTTAATAACCTTACATATATACACAGATTTCATTGTTATGTAATGTTTGAAAGTTTTCAGAAGATTTTAAATGTATTTTCCCCCCGGGCAACGCTGGGTATATCGAGTTTATACCACAAAGTCGTCGCTTGACACGGGTGGGGTGTCGAGGCCTGGTACCGTGCAGTCCCTCCGGCCTCGCCTAGATTGCCCACCCGGCTGATGAGGCTGGGTACTGGGGCCGTTACCCCCCCCCCCCCTCCCCCCGCGCTACAATAATACTGTCTAATCGCTATAATTTTATTATCTACCGACTCTATAATAGTAATTGCACACATTGGGGTGGGGGAGTGAAGAGGACGTGAAACTTTGATGAATTTACTTCAGAGTCGCGTGTTAATGCGTGCGCATATTTTTAACGAGAATTAAAAATGGCGTCCACCCCGCAGCGAATGCGTCGCTACCCGTTGCCAGGGGCAACCGCCGTGGAAAACCAAACGGACCAATCGTGTCTCGCAAATCCCTCACATTTCGTCCAATGAAACTGCGTATGGTCCGGCGACACACAGACAGACAGACACACACACAGACAGACAGATTTGCGATTTTATATATATAGATGGGTCGCGTTTTACTCTTCAATTCACCCAGTCAGTTCACCTGCCAATTGCACGTGGATATGGTGTACTGCATTGGGATCAAGATTTTCTTGTAAAAGACCGTTTAATGCCACTCTTTCGGGGCTCAACCAGTCCAGAATAAACGTGTTCCTGAGTGTTTACCTCCGGCAGTAGAGTTGAATCTTGATTTTTACATATGAATGTGCGTCTAGTCTCTTGCAAGTATGGCCTACGACCATATCACCCTAAATGCGCCCGATCTCCTCTGATTTCAGAAGACTAAGCAGGATCGAGCCTGGTTAGTACTTGGATGGGAGACTGCCTGGGAATACCAGGTGTTGTAGGCTTTTGCATTTTCGCATCTGGATGGGTCGCGTTTTACTCTTCAATTCACCCAGTCAGTTCACCTGCCAATTGCACGTGGATATGGTGTACTGCATTGGGATCAAGATTTTCTTGTAAAAGACCGTTTAATGCCACTCTTTCGGGGCTCAACCAGGAGTCCAGAATGAACGTTTTCATGAGTGTTGACCTCCCGCAGTAGAGTTGAATCTTGATTTTTACATATGAATGTGCGTCAGGTCTCTGCAAGTATGGCCTACGACCATATCACCCTGAATGCGCCCGATCTCGTCTGATCTTGGAAGCTAAGCAGGGTCGAGCCTGGTTAGTACTTGAATGGGTGACTGCCTGGGAATACCAGGTGTTGTAGGCTTTTGCATTTTCGCATCTGGATGGGTCGCGTTTTACTCTTCAATTCACCCAGTCAGTTCACCTGCCAATTGCACGTGGATATGGTGTACTGCATTGGGATCAAGATTTTCTTGTAAAACACCGTTTAATGCCACTCTTTCGGGGCTCAACCAGGAGTCCAGAATAAACGTATTCATGAGTGTTGACCTCCCGCAGTAGAGTTGAATCTTGATTTTTACAAATGAATGTGCGTCAGGTCTCTACAAGTATGGCCGGCGACCATATCACCCTGAATGTGCCTGATCTCGGAAGCTAAGCAGGGTCGAGCCTGGTTAGTACTTGGATGGGAGACTGCCTGGGAATACCAGGTGTTGTAGGCTTTTGCATTTTCGCATCTGGATGGGTCGCGTTTTACTCTTCAATTCACCCAAGTCAGTTCACCTGCCAATTGCACGTGGATATGGTGTACTGCATTGGGATCAAGATTTTCTTGTAAAACACCGTTTAATGCCACTCTTTCGGGGCTCAACCAGGAGTCCAGAATAAACGTATTCATGAGTGTTGACCTCCCGCAGTAGAGTTGAATCTTGATTTTTACATATGAATGTGCGTCAGGTCTCTGCAAGTACGGCCTACGACCATATCACCCTGATTGCGCCCGATCTCGTCTGATCTCAGAAGCTAAGCAGGGTCGAGCCTGGTTAGTACTTGGATGGGAGACTGCCTGGGAATACCAGGTGTTGTAGGCTTTTGCATTTTCGCATCTGGACTAGCAGAAGTACCCGGCGTTGCCCGGGTGAAAAATATATTTCTTAATAACCTTACATATATACACAGATTTCATTGTTATGTAATGTTTGAAAGTTTTCAGAAGATTTTAAATGTATTTTCCCCCCGGGCAACGCTGGGTATATCGAGTTTATACCACAAAGTCGTCGCTTGACACGGGTGGGGTGTCGAGGCCTGGTACCGTGCAGTCCCTCCGGCCTCGCCTAGATTGCCCACCCGGCTGATGAGGCTGGGTACTGGGGCCGTTACCCCCCCCCCCCCCTCCCCCCGCGCTACAATAATACTGTCTAATCGCTATAATTTTATTATCTACCGACTCTATAATAGTAATTGCACACATTGGGGTGGGGGAGTGAAGAGGACGTGAAACTTTGATGAATTTACTTCAGAGTCGCGTGTTAATGCGTGCGCATATTTTTAACGAGAATTAAAAATGGCGTCCACCCCGCAGCGAATGCGTCGCTACCCGTTGCCAGGGGCAACCGCCGTGGAAAACCAAACGGACCAATCGTGTCTCGCAAATCCCTCACATTTCGTCCAATGAAACTGCGTATGGTCCGGCGACACACAGACAGACAGACACACACACAGACAGACAGATTTGCGATTTTATATATATAGATGGGTCGCGTTTTACTCTTCAATTCACCCAGTCAGTTCACCTGCCAATTGCACGTGGATATGGTGTACTGCATTGGGATCAAGATTTTCTTGTAAAAGACCGTTTAATGCCACTCTTTCGGGGCTCAACCAGTCCAGAATAAACGTGTTCCTGAGTGTTTACCTCCGGCAGTAGAGTTGAATCTTGATTTTTACATATGAATGTGCGTCTAGTCTCTTGCAAGTATGGCCTACGACCATATCACCCTAAATGCGCCCGATCTCCTCTGATTTTAGAAGACTAAGCAGGATCGAGCCTGGTTAGTACTTGGATGGGAGACTGCCTGGGAATACCAGGTGTTGTAGGCTTTTGCATTTTCGCATCTGGATGGGTCGCGTTTTACTCTTCAATTCACCCAGTCAGTTCACCTGCCAATTGCACGTGGATATGGTGTACTGCATTGGGATCAAGATTTTCTTGTAAAAGACCGTTTAATGCCACTCTTTCGGGGCTCAACCAGGAGTCCAGAATGAACGTTTTCATGAGTGTTGACCTCCCGCAGTAGAGTTGAATCTTGATTTTTACATATGAATGTGCGTCAGGTCTCTGCAAGTATGGCCTACGACCATATCACCCTGAATGCGCCCGATCTCGTCTGATCTTGGAAGCTAAGCAGGGTCGAGCCTGGTTAGTACTTGAATGGGTGACTGCCTGGGAATACCAGGTGTTGTAGGCTTTTGCATTTTCGCATCTGGATGGGTCGCGTTTTACTCTTCAATTCACCCAGTCAGTTCACCTGCCAATTGCACGTGGATATGGTGTACTGCATTGGGATCCAGATTTTCTTGTAAAAGACGGTTTAATGCCACTCTTTCGGGGCTCAACCAGGAGTCCAGAATTAACGTTTTCATGAGTGTTGACCTCCCGCAGTAGAGTTGAATCTTGATTTTTACAAATGAATGTGCGTCAGGTCTCTACAAGTATGGCCGGCGACCATATCACCCTGAATGTGCCTGATCTCGGAAGCTAAGCAGGGTCGAGCCTGGTTAGTACTTGGATGGGAGACTGCCTGGGAATACCAGGTGTTGTAGGCTTTTGCATTTTCGCATCTGGATGGGTCGCGTTTTACTCTTCAATTCACCCAAGTCAGTTCACCTGCCAATTGCACGTGGATATGGTGTACTGCATTGGGATCAAGATTTTCTTGTAAAACACCGTTTAATGCCACTCTTTCGGGGCTCAACCAGGAGTCCAGAATAAACGTATTCATGAGTGTTGACCTCCCGCAGTAGAGTTGAATCTTGATTTTTACATATGAATGTGCGTCAGGTCTCTGCAAGTACGGCCTACGACCATATCACCCTGATTGCGCCCGATCTCGTCTGATCTCAGAAGCTAAGCAGGGTCGAGCCTGGTTAGTACTTGGATGGGAGACTGCCTGGGAATACCAGGTGTTGTAGGCTTTTGCATTTTCGCATCTGGACTAGCAGAAGTACCCGGCGTTGCCCGGGTGAAAAATATATTTCTTAATAACCTTACATATATACACAGATTTCATTGTTATGTAATGTTTGAAAGTTTTCAGAAGATTTTAAATGTATTTTCACCCCGGGCAACGCTGGGTATATCGAGTTTATACCACAAAGTCGTCGCTTGACACGGGTGGGGTGTCGAGGCCTGGTACCGTGCAGTCCCTCCGGCCTCGCCTAGATTGCCCACCCGGCTGATGAGGCTGGGTACTGGGGCCGTTACCCCCCCCCCCTCCCCCCGCGCTACAATAATACTGTCTAATCGCTATAATTTTATTATCTACCGACTCTATAATAGTAATTGCACACATTGGGGTGGGGGGGGGGAGTGAAGAGGACGTGAAACTTTGATGAATTTACCTCAGAGTCGCGTGTTAATGCGTGCGCATATTTTTAACGAGAATTAAAAATGGCGTCCACCCCGCAGCGAATGCGTCGCTACCCGTTGCCAGGGGCAACCGCCGTGGAAAACCAAACGGACCACTCGTGTCTCGCAAATCCCTCACATTTCGTCCAATGAAACTGCGTATGGTCCGGCGACACACAGACAGACAGACACACACACAGACAGACAGACAGATTTGCGATTTTATATATATAGATGGGTCGCGTTTTACTCTTCAATTCACCCAGTCAGTTCACCTGCCAATTGCACGTGGATATGGTGTACTGCATTGGGATCAAGATTTTCTTGTAAAAGACCGTTTAATGCCACTCTATCGGGACTCAACCAGGAGTCCAGAATAAACGTTTTCATGAGTGTTGACCTCCCGCAGTAGAGTTGAATCTTGATTTTTACATATGAATGTGCGTCAGGTCTCTGCAAGTATGGCCTACGACCATATCACCCTGAATGCGCCCGATCTCGTTTGAACTTGGAAGCTAAGCAGGGTCGAGCCTGGTTAGTACTTGGATGGGACACTGCCTGGGAATACCAGGTGTTGTAGCCTCAAGCATTTTCGCATCTGGATGGGTCGCTTTATACTCTTCTATTCACCCAGTCAGTTCACCTGCCAATTGCACGTGGATATGGTGTACTGCATTGGGATCAAGATTTTCTTGTAAAAGACCGTTTAATGACACTCTTTCGGGGCTCAACCAGTCCAGAATAAACGTTTTCCTGAGTGTTGACCTCCGGCAGTAGAGTTGAATCTTGATTTTTACATATGAATGTGCGTCTAGTCTCTTGCAAGTATGGCCTACGACCATATCACCCTAAATGCGCCCGATCTCCTCTGATTTCAGAAGCTAAGCAGGGTCGAGCCTGGTTAGTACTTGGATGGGAGACTGCCTGGGAATACCAGGTGTTGTAAGCTTTTGCATTTTCGCATCTGGATGGGTCGTGTTTAACTCTTCAATTCACCCAGTCAGTTCACCTGCCAATTGCACGTGGATATGGTGTACTGCATTGGGATCAAGATTTTCTTGTAAAAGACCGTTTAATGCCACTCTTTCGGGGCTCAACCAGGAGTCCAGAATAAACGTATTCATGAGTGTTGACCTCCCGCAGTAGAGTTGAATCTTGATTTTTACATATGAATGTGCGTCAGGTCTCTGCAAGTATGGCCTACGACCATATCACCCTAAATGCACCCGATCTCGTCTGATCTCAGCAGCTAAGCAGGGTCGAGCCTGGTTAGTACTTGGTTGGGAGACTGCCTGGGAATACCAGGTGTTGTAGGCTTTTGCATTTTCGCATCTGGACTAGCAGAAGTACCCGGCGTTGCCCGGGTGAAAAATATATTTCTTAATAACCTTACATATGTAATAATTCTCCGGAGACGGATTCGGAATCGGTCTTCTTTATTTTCACTTCACGGTACACTTGTTCCCACACACTCCGTTGCTGGCAGACAACGGAGAGCGGCAGACTCCCACAACTCCCACCGCGCACGTGGCACCCGGAGTCCCGTTCGCGCGTGGCTCTCACCCCGTTCAGTTCCCCGTCTCCTCTCGATCATCCCTCTCTCCTCCCTCTTAATCCCTTCGTCACGTGGTCCCCCCAGCCAATCCTCCATGGGCAATCTCGACCGTTCTCGATGGTTCCCTGTCACTCCCGGGACCACGCCTCTTATCCGCATCCCCATTAGCTGGGGCCCCAATGGCTGGGCCAATCACCCCTGATGACATGCCGTGATCACGCCGGCCCCACGCTCCCTATCTCGACCCTTATTGGCTACAAGCAGGACCGGCAAGCCAATCCCCCACGTGAACCCACTATAGCTGTTATTACACATATATACACAGATTTCATTGTTATGTAATGTTTGAAAGTTTTCAGAAGATTTTAAATGTATTTTCCCCCCGGGCAACGCTGGGTATATCGAGTTTATACCACAAAGTCGTCGCTTGACACGGGTGGGGTGTCGAGGCCTGGTACCGTGCAGAGCCTCCGGCCTCGCCTAGATTGCCCACCCGGCTGAGGCTGGGTACTGGGGCCGTTACCCCCCCCCCCCCCCCGCGCTACAATAATACTGTCTAATCGCTATAATTGTATTATCTACCGACCCTATAATAGTAATTGCACACATTGGGGTGGGGGGGGGAGTGAAGAGGACGTGAAACTTTGATGAATTTACCTCAGAGTCGCGTGTTAATGCGTGCGCATATTTTTAACGGGAATTAAAAATGGCGTCCACCCCGCAGCTAATGCGTCGCTACCCGTTGCCAGGGGCAACTGCCGTGGAAAACCAAACGGACCAATCGTGTCACACAAATCCCACACATTTCGTCCAATGAAACTGCGTATGGTCCGGCGACACACAGACAGACAGACACACACACAGACAGACAGACAGATTTGCGATTTTATATATATAGATGGGTCGCGTTTTACTCTTCAATTCACCCAGTCAGTTCACCTGCCAATTGCACGTGGATATGGTGTACTGCATTGGGATCAAGATTTTCTTGTGAAAGACCGTTTAATGCCGCTCTTTCGGGGCTCAACCAGGAGTCCAGAATAAACGTTTTCATGAGTGTTGACCTCCCGCAGTAGAGTTGAATCTTGATTTTTACATATGAATGTGCGTCAGGTCTCTTGCAAGTGTAATGTGTGCGAAAGCGACCTTCCGGATGTGACGTCACGAGGAGGCGGAGCCAGGTGACGTGGGTGAAAGGTAGGGGGTCCTTAAGCGGGTAAACCGGAAGGAGAAGGCAGTCGGGGTGTGAATGGAAAGGTGTGGGGCCACGCGGGCGTACGAGCCGAGGGGGCACCGTCAGAAGCGGGAGCCAACCCTGGGAACAGTAGGGAGCTACTGGGAGGTGTAAAGCTGCAGATAGAGATAGGCAGTAAGGCTGTGTGTGAGGGGCAGCGGGGTGGCTGCCAAGAGTCGCAGGAGCGACGAGAAGGCGAGACAGCACGAGGCTGTCAGAGCTGCAGCAGGAACAGCCAAGGGAGCTGTGTGAGAGTACAGCAGCGGAGCTGCTGTGGGGCTGCAAGAGCGACAAGAACAGCAGCGGGGCTGCTGATGTGGACTGGAGTGACATCGGAACCAGCACAGAGAGAATAAGAGAGACAGCCGTGTGGGAACGCAGTACGGACCGAATAAAGGACACTGAGCCAGAGATCGTGGTCAAGTCATTTATTACACTGGGGTCAGAAGTGAAACGGCATGTCTAAGCAAGTATGGAAGAAAATTCCCCCGGCGCCAGCATCGGCTTCTTTGTCCGACGACGACGAATTCCCTCCGACCACGGATTCTGCTGGGGTGGTGGGGGAGAGCCTTGCTGAGGCGAGCACGGGGACGGGCGTGGAAGATGTCGGCGCGATGACGGGTCCGTCAACAACATCGGACGCTGACCAAAGATGGCAACAGGTGGCAGAACAACTGGAGACACTCAAGGACGTCCTGGCGCATCTATGTCACCTCGTTACGCCAAGGACGACGATGGAACGAGAAGGTGCTCCACGGGCCGCCACGTTGCCTGCCCTGCCGCCGCCATTGGCCACGCAGCAAGAAGACGCCATCTTGCGCGCTCCGCGGCGCCAAACCGCCATCTTGGCCACGCCGCGGGCCGACGCCATTTTGAATTTGCCTCCAGAACAACCATCATTGGAAGACGGCGTAAAGAGGAGTCGGAGTCGCCACCTTACTACAGTTAAGGAATTCTCTATCGGGGGCGATTGGAGCGCTTTCGCCTGCCGATTTTTGGCGGCGGTTCGTTCAGCAAGATGGACCGATGCGGAGGCCTTGGAAGTGTTGCCGACTCTACTGGACGACGAATCTGTTCGATTTTTCCGTTCCATAACGGCCGATAAGAAGAAGACTTTATGTGGAGTTTTTGAGGAAATGGCCGACGCCTATGAGCCACCTGACGACGCACATCGGCGATTCGCTCAACGACAACGAGCACCCGAAGAATCGCCCGTGGCGTTCAGGGGTGCGGTGTTGGAGCTGGCCATGGCAGCATATCCTGACACGCCACAGGATCTGCTCGAGCCTCTCATATTGGGAAAAATGCTGGAGCTGTCTCGGGATCTGGGGATCCCCATGCCTGTGTGTGGGCATGAGAAGCTCACGTCCCGGGCGGCAGCAAAGTGTCTGGATGCGCAGTTTAATCTCCGTCGCTGGAAGCAAGTGGCGGCATGGACGGGTGGGCCCGTCAAGGAAGGAGGCGCGATGGGGTGGGACCCCACAAGGGCGATCTATGTGCCGGATGAGCGGGGTCCACAGGAGCTGACGGCTGCCTCCTCTCCATGGTCGGGACGCGGAAGGCCGGGGCCGCGCGCTACGCCATCGGGACGGGGCCACCGGGATGCAAGACCTGCGCTTCGGCGCAACGAGGCCGATTGCTTCCGCTGCGGCCGTAGGGGCCATTACGCCAAAGATTGCTGGGCCCGCTTCCCGGGTCCGCCGCAGCAGGAGCCCACAACACCGGACAAGCCGACCAAGGAACCTCCGAAACAGGCATGTCGGCACGCACCAGACACTCGGCAAGGCTTTACACCTCACCCACCACCTTTGTTGCGCGATCCTATTGTTGTTGTTAAAGAAGGGCCATCGACGGGGCCTTGTCATTCAGTTACGCAGTGGCGCAAATTGGCACGGAGAGTTGTCGCGGCCGCTACGGGTTCGTCCACTGTACCGGGGTCCATACAAGGTGTGGACGTGCGCATTTTGGTCGACTCGGGAGCGTCTGCGACTATTATATCGGATGTCATTTTCCATCTGTTGGGCATTCCGCCGGGGGCTGTGCGTCCGGTTTATGGGTCTTGCGTCGCTACGAACGGGGGTAGTATGGGTATCGTGGGCCAGGTGGATGCTAAGATATCTATAGGGGATGTGTCGGCTTCGGGCGTTGTGTTAATATCGAGATCTTTGGCGGTTCCTTGCTTACTAGGCACGGATTTTTTGGCTAAGATGCCCATTTTGATTAAAATCAATGAGAATTGTATTGAATTGCCGGGGGGCCGTCGAATCTCGTTTCTGCCGTCGCCCTGGGGGCGACCTGCTTCGGCCGTACAGGTGCAGGCGCTGTCCGTCGCATCTGTGGACATCCCACCTGGTTCACAGATGCTTATACCCTTGCGGTATCGGAAGCCCCTGCCCAATCGGCTAGGAGCATTAGGGGTCTTGTTGTCACCATCCGCCACGATAACAACGGGATTGGCGTTAGTTGGGGCACAGACCATCGTCCGGCCGGATCAATTACCGGTTTTACAGGTGCTTAATGCGGGGGTGGAAAACATCCGTGTTCCGGCCGGTACGGTTGTGGCACATGCCACTACGGCGTTTGCGACGCACGATTGTCCGCATCGCCGGGGAGTGGTCGCTGGTGTTTCCGAGCCAAGGGGTTCGGATAATCGTTGGATCGCTACCTTATGTGACGAAAATTCTTCCCTGTCCGTGGGGCAACGTGATGCGCTGCGTAAATTGTTGCTGACGTATTTGGATGTGTTCAGCTCCGACGATTTGGATTTGGGACGCACATCGTTGCTTTCCCATCACATTGAGACGGGCGACGCTGCCCCTATTCGGTTAAATTCGCATCGGATGAGTCCAGCGGAGCGAGAACACGTTCGGGGGGCGGTGGAAGACATGTTGGCTGCGGACATTATATCGCCATCTAACAGCCCATGGGGCGCTCCTGTGGTCTTGGTTAAGAAAAAGGATGGCAACTTGCGATTTTGTGTCGATTTCCGAAAATTGAATAAGATATCGGTGGCAGATGCGTACCCCCTGCCGCGTATGGACGACTCCCTTGACGCATTGTCGGGGGCTAAGTTCTTTTCCACACTGGACCTCTCTTCGGGATTTTGGCAGCTTCCCCTTGACGAGTCCTCACGGGAGAAAACCGCATTCCGTACACCGCAGGGGTTATTTCAATTCAACTGCCTCCCGATGGGATTGAATGCGGCCCCTGCTACATTTCAAAGATTGATGGAGCTCGTTTTGACGGGGTTGCAGTGGGAGACGTGTCTTATATATTTGGACGATATTATTGTGTTCAGCCGCACATTTGAGGAACATTTAACGCGGCTGGAGACAGTGTTCACGAGGATGCGCTCTGCCAATTTGAAATTCAAACCAAAGAAATGCCACCTACTGCAACGGTCCGTCCGTTATTTGGGGCACATTGTGAGTGCAGAGGGGGTGTCCACGGATCCGGAAAAGACGGCGTGTGTCCGGGATTGGCCGACTCCGGCCTCTGTGGGGGATGTTCGGCGGTTTTTGGGATTTGCCTCGTATTACCGAAGATTTGTGCCGGGGTTTGCGACGATTGCGAGGCCCTTGCATCTCCTTACGGGTAAAGGACGGAAATTTGTTTGGGGAGAGCCGGAAGAGGCGGCCTTTCGGAGTCTGCGTGATCTATTGGCTACGGCCCCGACATTGGATTATCCCGATTTTGATCGCCCTTTCATTCTTGATACGGACGCGAGTGACACAGGTATTGGGGCGGTATTATCACAGTCTAAAGGGGACGTAGAGCGCGTCGTGGCGTATGGTAGCCGAGTCTTGTCGCCTGCGGAAACACGCTACTGTGTCACTCGTAGAGAACTTTTGGCGGTTGTTTTTTTCCTACGGCAATTTCGACCGTACCTTTACGGTCGTTCTTTTATTGTGCGTACGGATCATGCGGCCTTGCAATATGCACTTAAAATGGACCAGCCATCGGGACAGTGGGCACGTTGGTTGGACACGCTGCAGGAATTTTCCTTCCAAATTCAACATCGGAAGGGAGTGCGCCATGCGAACGCTGACGCACTTTCCAGATTACCAGGGCGCGCCCCTTGTAAATGTGCGTCGGGGACGCATAGGTGTTCGCCGATTCTGAACCCCCCTCAGCCGCTTACGTTGGCCGTCGGGAAGTCGGATACTCCGATGGAACCGGGACCGACTGATGGGGTTTTGAATCTGCCGCGGTCTGTCTGGATTCGGGAACAGATGATGGACGAGTCGTTGTTGTCCATGCGGAAGCGGTCTATGAGGGACAATGGGAGTCCGAGTTCGGCTGTGGGGCCGCGAACCGCTCTCCGAGATGGTCTGCTTATGTGGCAAGAAAGGTTCCAGGAAAGCTGGCGTGTGGTGGTACCAACGTCCTTGCGATTTGAGTTGATTAGAACTCTCCATTGTGACATACTATTGCATTTAGGGGTGCAGAAGACCTTGTTGACGTTACAACGTCATTATTTTTGGCACGGCATGGCGACAGATGTCGTAGGGCACGTGCGCGCGTGCCCTGAATGCGCCCGGCGTAAGCCGCCTAAACATCCTTACGTGCCGCCTCTCCAGTCGATTCAGGTGTCTCGAGTCAATGAATTGGTGGCACTGGACATATTGGGACCCTTCCCACCATCGGCGAGGGGAAATAAATATTTGCTGGTAGGGGTTGAGTATCTCTCCCGTTGGCCGATGGCCTGGCCGTTGCCCGATCAGTCGGCCGCGGCCATCACCGACGCCTTTTTGTTTGGGTACATTATGGACAAGGGGGCGCCGGAGAGACTCCTCACGGACCAGGGCCGAAATTTCTCTTCTAAATTATTGGCTGAAGTGTGCGCAGGCCTTGGGACTAAGAAGATACGGACATCTCCATACCATCCGCAGACGGATGGTATGGTTGAGCGGCTGAACAGGACATTGTCTGCCATGCTTTGCCATACTGTGAGTGAACAGCAATCGGATTGGGATCTGCACATCCCCGGAGTGCTTTCGGCGTACAGGATGACGCCCCATGCGGCTACAGGGTATTCGCCGTTTTACCTTATGTATGGTCGGGAAAACGTGCCTCCGGTGGATGTGCAATTGGGTACTGGGGTGAAGGGACCTCGTAAACCACTCCCTGAATACATTCAGGACACGGTTCGCCGGGTTACGGAGGCGCGGGAAAACGCCCGCGTGGCTACGGCCAAAGCCCAGGCCCGGAACGAGCGGTATGCTCGGCGGTCTGAGGGGGAGTGCCCCTGGAAGGTGGGAGACCTGGCCTTGCTCCATTGCCCGCAGGTGCGGCCGGGGACCTCTCCTAAATTGCACAAACCTTGGCATGGTCCTGTGCGCCTCATTGAGGTTCCCAATCCACAGTCGGCGCGCGTTCAGTTTGGTTCTCGCCGTTGGTTTGTTCATACGTCGCGGTTGAAACCATATGTTGCTCCCCAACGTGATGCGTCATCTCCCAATGTTGCCTTGCCGGGGTCTGTTGCTGCTGACTCTGACTCTTCCCCGCCTGCGTCCATTGATCTTGCTAGAGCGCCTGTCGTACCTGTTCCAGACAGGCCGACCGTGACACCGCGGGGGAGGAGTGGGCCTGTTCGGAGGGCGCCTGCCAGGGCTGCGGGACCTTCAAGCCCGGCGACCCTTCCGACCCCGCTGCAGGCGCATTCGCGGAATACGACCAAGACTGATTCGTCAGGGACACGAGATGTCGGTGGACTTCCAATCGCAGCAGGGGAATTACCCCCTGTCATTTCTCGTGTTCCATCGCGTCCCCGTTCTACAAGTGGGCCGCCGACCGTCCGGGACGGGCCGGCGACCCGCACTCGTTCCAAATCGCTTACGTTTCGTTGATTGTATGTTGTTATTGTTCTTGTTCTTGCCGTCGTATTTATCGCATGCTTTCGTACGTTCGTCGATGTTACTTGTGTGTTGTTCTTGTTGTTATATTGCATGCTTAGTGTCCTTTAAGGGGGAAGGTCGGTTCACCGCATTACGCTTTGGTGTTGTTCAGCCGAGGTCGGCTGGGTTTTTTCTATGGGGGAGGGTGGTGTAATGCGGGCGAAAGCGACCTTCCGGATGTGACGTCACGAGGAGGCGGAGCCAGGTGACGTGGGTGAA
This sequence comes from Lampetra planeri, assembly GCF_965212315.1. Classification (NCBI taxonomy): domain Eukaryota; kingdom Metazoa; phylum Chordata; class Hyperoartia; order Petromyzontiformes; family Petromyzontidae; genus Lampetra; species Lampetra planeri. The sequence goes on along the minus strand of NC_136128.1, from coordinate 761,275 downwards.
AGGTAGGGGGTCCTTAAGCGGGTAAACCGGAAGGAGAAGGCAGTCGGGGTGTGAATGGAAAGGTGTGGGGCCACGCGGGCGTACGAGCCGAGGGGGCACCGTCAGAAGCGGGAGCCAACCCTGGGAACAGTAGGGAGCTACTGGGAGGTGTAAAGCTGCAGATAGAGATAGGCAGTAAGGCTGTGTGTGAGGGGCAGCGGGGTGGCTGCCAAGAGTCGCAGGAGCGACGAGAAGGCGAGACAGCACGAGGCTGTCAGAGCTGCAGCAGGAACAGCCAAGGGAGCTGTGTGAGAGTACAGCAGCGGAGCTGCTGTGGGGCTGCAAGAGCGACAAGAACAGCAGCGGGGCTGCTGATGTGGACTGGAGTGACATCGGAACCAGCACAGAGAGAATAAGAGAGACAGCCGTGTGGGAACGCAGTACGGACCGAATAAAGGACACTGAGCCAGAGATCGTGGTCAAGTCATTTATTACACAAGTATGACCTTCGACCATATAACCCTAAATGCGCCCGATCTCGTCTGATTTCAAAAGCTAAGCAGGGTCGAGCCTGGTTAGTTCTTGGGTGGGAGACTGCTTGGGAATACCAGGTGTTGTAGGCTTTTGCATTTTCGCATCTGGATGGGTCGCGTTTTACTCTTCAATTCACCCAGTCAGTTCACCTGCCAATTGCACGTGGATATGGTGTACTGCATTGGGATCAAGATTTTCTTGTAAAAAACCGTTTAATGCCACTCTTTCGGGGCTCAACCAGGAGTCCAGAATAAACGTTTTCATGAGTGTTGACCACCCGCAGTAGAGTTGAATCTTGATTTTTACATATGAATGTGCGTCAGGTCTCTGCAAGTATGGCCTACGACCATATCACCCTAAATGCGCCCGATCTCGTCTGACCTTGGAAGCTAAGCAGGGTCGAGCCTGGTTAGTACTTGGATGGGAGACTGCCTGGGAATACCAGGTGTTGTAGGCTTTTGCATTTTCGCATCTGGATGGGTCGCGTTTAACTCTTCAATTCACCCAGTCAGTTCACTTGCCAATTGCACGTGGATATGGTGTACTGCATTGGGATCAAGATTTTCTTGTAATAGACCGTTTAATGCCACTCTTTTGGGGCTCAACCAGGAGTCCAGAATAAACGTTTTCATGAGTGTTGACCTCCCGCAGTAGAGTTGAATCTTGATTTTTACATATGAATGTGCGTCAGGTCTCTGCAAGTATGGCCTACGACCATATCACCCTAAATGCGCCCGAACTCGTCTGCCCTTGGAAGCTAAGCAGGGTCGAGCCTGGTTAGTACTTGGATGGGAGACTGCCTGGGAATACCAGGTGTTGTAGGCTTTTGCATTTTCGCATCTGGATGGGTCGCGTTTAACTCTTCAATTCACCCAGTCAGTTCACCTGCCAATTGCACGTGGATATGGTGTACTGCATTGGGATCAAGATTTTTTTGTAAAAAACCGTTTAATGCCACTCTTTCGGGGCTCAACCAGGAGTCCAGAATAAACATTTTCATGAGTGTTGACCTCCCGCAGTAGAGTTGAATCTTGATTTTTACATATGAATGTGCGTCAGGTCTCTGCAAGTATGGCCTACGACCATATCACCCTGAATGCGCCCGATCTCGTCTGATCTCAGAAGCTAAGCAGGGTCGAGCCTGGTTAGTACTTGGATGGGAGACTGCCTGGGAATACCAGGTGTTGTAGGCTTTTGCATTTTCGCATCTGGATGGGTCGCGTTTTACTCTTCAATTCACCCAGTCAGTTCACCTGCCAATTGCACGTGGATATGGTGTACTGCATTGGGATCCAGATTTTCTTGTAAAAGACCGTTTAATGTCACTCTTTCGGGGCTCAACCAGGAGTCCAGAATAAACGTTTTCATGAGTGTTGACCGCCCGCAGTAGAGTTGAATCTTGATTTTAACATATGAATGTGCGTCAGGTCTCTGCAAGTATGGCCTACGACCATATCACCCTGAATGCGCCCGATCTCCTTTGATCTCGGAAGCAAAGCAGGATCGAGCCTGGTTAGTACTTGGATGAGAGACTGCCTGGGAATACCAGGTGTTGTAGGCTTTTGCATTTTCGCATCTGGATGGGTCGCGTTTTATTCTTCAATTCACCCAGTCAGTTCACCTGCCAATTGCACGTGGATATGGTGTACTGCATTGGGATCAAGATTTTCTTGTAAAAAACCGTTTAATGCCACTCTTTCGGGGCTCAACCAGGAGTCCAGAATAAACGTTTTCATCAGTGTTGACCGCCCGCAGTAGAGTTGAATCTTGATTTTAACATATGAATGTGCGTCAGGTCTCTGCAAGTATGGCCTACGACCATATCACCCTGAATGCGCCCGATCTCGTCTGATCTTGGAAGCTAAGCAGGGTCGAGCCTGGTTAGTACTTGGATGGGAGACTGCCTGGGAATACCAGGTGTTGTAGGCTTTTGCATTTTCGCATCTGGATGGGTCGCGTTTTACTCTTCAATTCACCCAGTCAGTTCACCTGCCAATTGCACGTGGATATGGTGTACTGCATTGGGATCCAGATTTTCTTGTAAAAGACCGTTTAATGTCACTCTTTCGGGGATCAACCAGGAGTCCAGAATTAACGTTTTCATGAGTGTTGACCTCCCGCAGTAGAGTTGAATCTTGATTTTAACATATGAATGTGCGTCAGGTCTCTGCAAGTATGGCCTACGACCATATCACCCTGAATGCGCCCGATCTCCTTTGATCTCGAAAGCTAAGCAGGATCGAGCCTGGTTAGTACTTGGATGAGAGACTGCCTGGGAATACCAGGTGTTGTAGGCTTTTGCATTTTCGCATCTGGATGGGTCGCGTTTTACTCTTCAATTCACCCAGTCAGTTCACCTGCCAATTGCAAGTGGATATGGTGTACTGCATTGGGATCAAGATTTTCTTGTAAAAAACCGTTTAATGCCACTCTTTCGGGGCTCAACCAGGAGTCCAGAATAAACGTTTTCATGAGTGTTGACCGCCCGCAGTAGAGTTGAATCTTGATTTTAACATATGAATGTGCGTCAGGTCTCTGCAAGTATGGCCTACGACCATATCACCCTGAATGCGCCCGATCTCCTTTGATCTCGGAAGCAAAGCAGGATCGAGCCTGGTTAGTACTTGGATGAGAGACTGCCTGGGAATACCAGGTGTTGTAGGCTTTTGCATTTTCGCATCTGGATGGGTCGCGTTTTACTCTTCAATTCACCCAGTCAGTTCACCTGCCAATTGCACGTGGATATGGTGTACTGCATTGGGATCCAGATTTTCTTGTAAAAAACCGTTTAATGCCACTCTTTCGGGGCTCAACCAGGAGTCCAGAATAAACGTTTTCATCAGTGTTGACCTCCCGCAGTAGAGTTGAATCTTGATTTTAACATATGAATGTGCGTCAGGTCTCTGCAAGTATGGCCTACGACCATATCACCCTGAATACGCCCGATCTCCTTTGATCTCGGAAGCTAAGCAGGATCGAGCCTGGTTAGTACTTGGATGAGAGACTGCCTGGGAATACCAGGTGTTGTAGGCTTTTGCATTTTCGCATCTGGATGGGTCGCGTTTTACTCTTCAATTCACCCAGTCAGTTCACCTGCCAATTGCACGTGGATATGGTGTACTGCATTGGGATCAAGATTTTCTTGTAAAAAACCGTTTAATGCCACTCTTTCGGGGCTCAAACAGGAGTCCAGAATAAACGTTTTCATGAGTGTTGACCGCCCACAGTAGAGTTGAATCTTGATTTTAACATATGAATGTGCGTCAGGTCTCTGCAAGCATGGCCTACGACCATATCACCCTGAATGCGCCCGATCTCGTCTGATCTCAGAAGCTAAGCAGGGTCGAGCCTGGTTAGTACTTGGATGGGAGACTACCTGGGAATACCAGGTGTTGTAGGCTTTTGCATTTTCGCATCTGGATGGGTCGCGTTTTACTCTTCAATTCACCCAGTCAGTTCACCTGCCAATTGCACGTGGATATGGTGTACTGCATTGGGATCAAGATTTTCTTGTAAAAAACCGTTTAATGCCACTCTTTCGGGGCTCAACCAGGAGTCCAGAATAAACGTTTTCATGAGTGTTGACCACCCGCAGTAGAGTTGAATCTTGATTTTAACATATGAATGTGCGTCAGGTCTCTGCAAGTATGGCCTACGACCATATCACCCTGAATGCGCCCGATCTCGTCTGATCTTGGAAGCTAAACAGGGTCGAGCCTGGTTAGTACTTGGATGGGAGACTGCCTGGGAATACCAGGTGTTGTAGGCTTTTGCATTTTCGCATCTGGATGGGTCGCGTTTTACTCTTCAATTCACCCAGTCAGTTCACCTGCCAATTGCACATGGATATGGTGTACTGCATTGGGATCCAGATTTTCTTGTAAAAGACGATTTAATGCCACTCTTTCGGGGCTCAACCAGGAGTCCAGAATTAACGTTTTCATGAGTGTTGCCCTCCCCAGTAGAGTTGAATCTTGATTTTTACATATGAATGTGCGTCAGGTCTCTGCAAGTTTGGCCTACTACCATATCACCCTGAATGCGCCCGATCTCGTCTGATCTCAGAAGCTAAGCAGGGTCGAGCCTGGTTAGTACTTGGATGGGGGACTGCCTGGGAATACCAGATGTTGTAGGCTTTTGCATTTTCGTATCTGGACTAGCAGAAGTACCCGGCGTTGCCCGGGTGAAAAATATATTTCTTAATAACCTTACATATATACACAGATTTCATTGTTATGTAATGTTTGAAAGTTTTCAGAAGATATTAAATGTATTTTTCCCCCGGGCAACGCTGGGTATATCGAGTTTATACCACAAAGTCGTCGCTTGACACGGGTGGGGTGCCGAGGCCTAGTACCGTGCAGAGCCTCCGGCCTCGCCTAGATTGCCCATCCAGCTGAGGCTGGGTACTGGGGCCGTTACCCCCCCCCCCCCCCCCCCCCGCGCTACAATAATACTGTCTAATCGCTATAATTTTATTATCTACCGAACCTATAATAGTAATTGCACACATTGGGGTGGGGGGGGGAGTGAAAAGGACGTGAAACTTTGATGAATTTACCTCAGAGTCGCGTGTTAATGCGTGCGCATATTTTTAACGGGAATTAAAAATTGCGTCCACCCCGCAGCGAATGCGTCGCTACCCGTTGCCAGGGGCAACCGCCGTGGAAAACCAAACGGACCAATCGTGTCTCGCAAATCCCTCACATTTCGTCCAATTAAACTGCGTATGGTACGGCGACACACAGACAGACAGACACACACACAGACAGACAGACAGATTTGCGATTTTATATATATAGATGGGTCGCGTTTTACTCTTCAATTCACCCAGTCAGTTCACCTGCCAATTGCACGCGGATATGGTGTACTGCATTGGGATCAAAATTTTCTTGTAAAAGACGGTTTAATGCCACTCTTTCGGGGCTCAACCAGGAGTCCAGAATAAACGTTTTCATGAGTGTTGACCTCCCGCAGTAGAGTTGAATCTAGATTTTAACATATGAATGTGCGTCCGGTCTCTGTAAGTATGGCCTACGACCATATCACCCTGATTGCGCCCGATCTCGTCTGATCTCGGAAACTAAGCAGGGTCGAGCCTGGTTAGTACTTGGATGGGAGACTGCCTGGGAATACCAGGTGTTGTAGGCTTTTGCATTTTCGTATCTGGATGGGTCGCGTTTTACTCTTCAATTCACCCAGTCAGTTCACCTGCCAATTGCACGCGGATATGGTGTACTGCATTGGGATCATGATTTTCTTGTAAAAGACCGTTTAATGCCACTCTTTCGGGGCTCAACCAGGAGTCCAGAATAAATCTTTTCATGAGTGTTGACCTCCGGCAGTAGAGTTGAATCTTGATTTTAACATATGAATGTGCGTCAGGTCTCTGCAAGTATGGCCTACGACAATATCACCCTGAATGCGCCCGATCTCGTTTGATCTTGGAAGCTAAGCAGGGTCGAGCCTGGTTAGTACTTAGATGGGAGACTGCCTGGGATTACCAGGTGTTGTAGGCTTTTGCATTTTCGTATCTGGATGGGTCGTGTTTTACTCTTCAATTCACCTAGTCAGTTCACCTGCCAATTGCACGCGGATATGGTGTACTGCATTGGGATCAAGATTTTCTTGTAAAAGACCGTTTAATGCCACTCTTTCGGTGCTCAACCAGGAGTCCAGAATAAACGTTTTCATGAGTGTTGACCTCCCGCAGTAGAGTTGAATCTTGATTTTAACATATGAATGTGCGTCAGGTCTCTGCA
>NC_136128.1:732500-737500 GCF_965212315.1 Lampetra planeri | reverse complement strand
CCCAGTCAGTTCACCTGCCAATTACACGCGGATATGGTGTACTGCATTGGGATCAAGATTTTCTTGTAAAATACCGTTTAATGCCACTCTTTCGGGGCTCAACCAAGAGTCCAGAATAAACGTTTTCATGAGTGTTGACCACCGGCAGTAGAGTTGAATCTTGATTTTAACATATGAATGTGCGTCAGGTCTCTGCAAGTATGGCCTACGACAATATCACCCTGAATGCGCCCGATCTCGTCTGATCTTGGAAGCTAAGCAGGGTCGAGCCTGGTAAGTACTTGGATGGAAGACTGCCTGGGAATACCAGGTGTTGTAGGCTTTTACATTTTCGTATCTGGATGGGTCGCGTTTTACTCTTCAATTCACCCAGTCAGTTCACCTGCCAATTGCACGCGGATATGGTGTACTGCATTGGGATCAAGATTTTCTTGTAAAAGACCGTTTAATGCCACTGTTTTGGGGCTCAACCAGGAGTCCAGAATAAACGTTTTCATGAGTGTTGACCTCCCGCAGTAAAGTTGAATCTTGATTTTTACAAATGAATGTGCGTCAGGTCTCTGCAAGTATGCCCTACGATTATATCACCCTGAATGCGCCTGATCTCGGAAGCTAAGCAGGGTCGAGCCTGGTTAGTATTTGGATGGGAGACTGCCTGGGAATACCAGGTGTTGTAGGCTTTTGCATTTTCGTATCTGGATGGGTCGCGTTTTACTCTTCAATTCACCCAGTCAGTTCACCTGCCAATTACACGCGGATATGGTGTACTGCATTGGGATCAAGATTTTCTTGTAAAATACCGTTTAATGCCACTCTTTCGGGGCTCAACCAAGAGTCCAGAATAAACGTTTTCATGAGTGTTGACCACCGGCAGTAGAGTTGAATCTTGATTTTAACATATGAATGTGCGTCAGGTCTCTGCAAGTATGGCCTACGACAATTCCCCCCTGAATGCGCCTGATCTTGGAAGCTAAGCAGGGTCGAGCCTGGTTAGTACTTGGATGGGAGACTGCCTGCGAATACCAGGTGTTGTAGGCTTTTGCATTTTCGTATCTGGATGGGTCGCGTTTTACTCTTCAATTCACCCAGTCAGTTCACCTGCCAATTGCACGCGGATATGGTGTACTGCATTGGGATCAATATTTTTTTGTAAAAGACCGTTTAATGCCACTCTTTCGTGGCTCAACCAGGAGTCCAGAATAAACGTTTTCATGAGTGTTGACCTCCCGCAGTAGAGTTGAATTTTGATTTTTACATATGAATGTGCGTCAGGTCTCTGCAAGTATGGCCTACGACAATATCACCCTGAATGCGCCCGATCTCGTCTGATCTTGGAAGCTAAGCAGGGTCGAGCCTGGTAAGTACTTGGATGGAAGACTGCCTGGGAATACCAGGTGTTGTAGGCTTTTACATTTTCGTATCTGGATGGGTCGCGTTTTACTCTTCAATTCACCCAGTCAGTTCACCTGCCAATTGCACGCGGATATGGTGTACTGCATTGGGATCAAGATTTTCTTGTAAAAGACCGTTTAATGCCACTGTTTTGGGGCTCAACCAGGAGTCCAGAATAAACGTTTTCATGAGTGTTGACCTCCCGCAGTAGAGTTGAATCTTGATTTTTACATATGAATGTGCGTCAGGTCTCTGCAAGTATGGCCTACGACCATATCACCCTGAATGCGCCCGATCTCGTCTGATCTCAGAAGCTAAGCAGGGTCGAGCCTGGTTAGTACTTGGATGGGAGACTGCCTGGGATTACCAGGTGTTGTAGGCTTTTGCATTTTCGCATCTGGATGGGTCGTGTTTTACTCTTCAATTCACCCAGTCAGTTCACCTGCCAATTGAACGTGGATATGGTGTACTACATTGGGATCAAGATTTTTTTGTAAAAGACCGTTTAATGCCACTCTTTCGGGGCTCAACCAGGAGTCCAGAATAAACGTTTTCATGAGTGTTGACCTCCGGCAGTAGAGTTGAATCTTGATTTTAACATATGAATGTGCGTCAGTTTTCTGCAAGTATGGCCTACGACCATATCACCCTGAATGCGCCTGATCTCGGAAGCTAAGCAGGGTCGAGCCTGGTTAGTACTTGGAAGGGAGACTGCCTGTGTATACCAGGTGTTGTAGGCTTTTGCATTTTCGCATCTGGATGGGTCGCGTTTTACTCTTCAATTCACCAAGCAGTTCACCTGCCAATTGCACGTGGATATGGTGTACTGCATTGGGATCAAGATTTTATTGTAAAAAACCGTTAAATGCCACTCTTTCGGGGCTCAACCAGGAGTCCAGAATAAACGTTTTCATGAGTGTTGACCTCCCGCAGTAGAGTTGAATCTTGATTTTTACATGTGAATGTGCGTCAGGTTTCTGCAAGTATGGTCTACGACCATATCACCCTGAATGCGCCTGATCTCGTCTGCGCTCGGAAGCTAAGCAGGGTCGAGCCAGGGTAGTTCTTGGATGGGAGACTGCCTGGGAATACCAGGTGTTGTAGGCTTTTGCATTCTCGCATCTGGATGGGTCGCGTTTAACTCTTCAATACACCCAACAAGTTCACCTGCCAATTGCACGTGGATATGGTGTACTGCATTGGGATCTAGATTTTATTGTAAAAGACCGTTTAATGCCACTCTTTCGGGGCTCAACCAGGAGTCCAGAATAAACGTTTTCATGAGTGTTGACCTCCCGCAGTAGAGTTGAATCTTGATTTTTACATGTGAATGTGCGTCAGGTTTCTGCAAGTATGGCCTACGACCATATCACCATGAATACGCCTGATCTCGTCTGCGCTCGGAAGCTAAGCAGGGTCGACCCAGGGTAGTACTTGGATGGGAGACTGCCTGGGAATACTAGTTGTTGTAGGCTTTTTCATTTTCGCATCTGGATGGGTCGCGTCTAACTCTTCAATTCACCCAGTCAGTTCACCTGCCAATTGCACGTGGATATGGTGTACTGCATTGGGATCAATATTTTATTGTAAAAGACCGTTTAATGCCACTCTTTCGGGGCTCAACCAGGAGTCCAGAATAAACGTTTTCATGAGTGTTGACCTCCCGCAGTAGAGTTGAATCATGATTTTAACATATGAATGTGCGTCAGGTCTCTGCAAGAATGGCATACGACCATATCACCCTGAATGTGCCCGATCTCATTTGATCTCGGAAGCTAAGCAGGATCGATCCTGGTTAGTACTTTGATGGGAGACTGCCTGGGAATACCAGGTGTTATAGGCTTTTGCATTTTCGTATCTGGATGGGTCGCGTTTTACTCTTCAATTCACCCAGTCAGTTCACCTGCCAATTGCACGCGGATATGGTGTACTGCATTGGGATCAAGATTTTCTTGTTAAAGACCGTTTAATGCCACTCTTTCGGGGCTCAATCAGGAGTCCAGAATAAACGTTTTCATGAGTGTTGACCTCCCGCAGTAGAGTTGAATCTTGATTTTTACAAATGAATGTGCGTCAGGTCTCTGCAAGTATGGCCTACGACCATATCACCCTGAATCCGCCCGATCTCGTCTGATCTCGGAAGCTAAGCAGGGTCGAGCCTGGTTTGTACTTGGATGGGAGACTGCCTGGGAATACCAGGTGTTGTAGGCTTTTGCATTTTCGTATCTGGATGGGTCGCGTTTTACTCTTCAATTCACCCAGTCAGTTCACCTGCCAATTGCACGCGGATATGGTGTACTGCATTGGGATCAAGATTTTCTTGTAAAATACCGTTTAATGCCACTCTTTCGGGGCTCAACCAGGAGTCCAGAATAAACGTTTTCATGAGTGTTGACCTCCCGCAGTAGAGTTGAATTTTGATTTTTACATATGAATGTGCGTCAGGTCTCTGCAAGTATGGCCTACGACAATATCACCCTGAATGCGCCCGATCTCGTCTGATCTTGGAAGCTAAGCAGGGTCGAGCCTGGTAAGTACTTGGATGGAAGACTGCCTGGGAATACCAGGTGTTGTAGGCTTTTACATTTTCGCATCTGGATGGGTCGCGTTTTACTCTTCAATTCACCCAGTCAGTTCACCTGCCAATTGCACGCGGATATGGTGTACTGCATTGGGATCAAGATTTTCTTGTAAAAGACCGTTTAATGCCACTGTTTTGGGGCTCAACCAGGAGTCCAGAATAAACGTTTTCATGAGTGTTGACCTCCCGCAGTAGAGTTGAAGCTTGATTTTTACATATGAATGTGCGTCAGGTCTCTGCAAGTATGGCCTACGACCATATCACCCTGAATGCGCCCGATCTCGTCTGATCTCAGAAGCTAAGCAGGGTCGAGCCTGGTTAGTACTTGGATGGGAGACTGCCTGGGATTACCAGGTGTTGTAGGCTTTTGCATTTTCGCATCTGGATGGGTCGTGTTTTACTCTTCAATTCACCCAGTCAGTTCACCTGCCAATTGAACGTGGATATGGTGTACTACATTGGGATCAAGATTTTTTTGTAAAAGACCGTTTAATGCCACTCTTTCGGGGCTCAACCAGGAGTCCAGAATAAACGTTTTCATGAGTGTTGACCTCCGGCAGTAGAGTTGAATCTTGATTTTAACATATGAATGTGCGTCAGTTTTCTGCAAGTATGGCCTACGACCATATCACCCTGAATGCGCCTGATCTCGGAAGCTAAGCAGGGTCGAGCCTGGTTAGTACTTGGATGGGAGACTGCCTGTGTATACCAGGTGTTGTAGGCTTTTGCATTTTCGCATCTGGATGGGTCGCGTTTTACTCTTCAATTCACCAAGCAGTTCACCTGCCAATTGCACGTGGATATGGTGTACTGCATTGGGATCAAGATTTTATTGTAAAAAACCGTTAAATGCCACTCTTTCGGGGCTCAACCAGGAGTCCAGAATAAACGTTTTCATGAGTGTTGACCTCCCGCAGTAGAGTTGAATCTTGATTTTTACATGTGAATGTGCGTCAGGTTTCTGCAAGTATGGCCTACGACCATATCACCCTGAATGCGCCTGATCTCGTCGGCGCTCGGAAGCCAA
>NC_136128.1:720000-722500 GCF_965212315.1 Lampetra planeri | reverse complement strand
TCACCCAGTCAGTTCACCTGCCAATTGCACGCGGATATGGTGTACTGCATTGGGATCAAGATTTTCTTGTAAAATACCGTTTAATGCCACTCTTTCGGGGCTCAACCAGGAGTCCAGAATAAACGTTTTCATGAGTGTTGACCTCCGGCAGTAGAGTTGAATCTTGATTTTAACATATGAATGTGCGTCAGGTCTCTGCAAGTATGGCCTACGACAATATCACCTTGAATGCTCCTGATTTCGTCTGATCTCGGAAGCTAAGCAGGGTCGAACCTGGTAAGTACTTTGATGGAAGACTGCCTGGGAATACCAGGTGTTGTAGGCTTTTGCATTTTCGTATCTGGATGGGTCGCGTTTTACTCTTCAATTCACCCAGTCAGTTCACCTGCCAATTGCACGCGGATATGGTGTACTGCATTGGGATCAAGATTTTTTTGTAAAAGACCGTTTAATGCCACTCTTTCGGGGCTCAACCAGGAGTCCAGAATAAATGTTTTCATGAGTGTTGACCTCCCGCAGTAGAGTTGAATTTTGATTTTTACATATGAATGTGCGTCAGGTTTCTGCAAGTATGGCCTAGAACCATATCACCCTGAATGCGCCTGATCTCGGAAGCTAAGCAGGGTCGAGCCTGGTTAGTACTTGGATGGGAGACTGCCTGGGAATACCAGGTGTTGTAGGCTTTTGCATTTTCGTATCTGGATGGGTCGCGTTTTACTCTTCAATTCACCCAGCCAGTTCACCTGCTAATTGCACGCGGATATGGTGTACTGCATTGGGATCAAGATTTTCTTGTAAAAGACGATTTAATGCCACTCTTTCGGGGCTCAACCTGGAGTCCAGAATAAACGTTTTCATGAGTGTTGACCTCCCGCAGTAGAGTTGAATCTTGATTTTTACATGTGAATGTGCGTCAGGTTTCTGCAAGTATGGCCTACGACCATATCACCCTGAATGCGCCTGATCTCGTCTGCGCTCGGAAGCTAAGCAGGGTCGAGCCAGGGTAGTACTTGGATGGGAGACTGCCTGGGAATACCAGGTGTTGAAGGCTTTTGCATTTTCGTATCTGGATGGGTCGCGTTTTACTCTTCAATTCACCCAGTCAGTTCACCTGCCAATTGCACGCGGATATGGTGTACTGCATTGGGATCAAGATTTTCTTGTAAAATACCTTTTAATGCCACTCTTTCGGGGCTCAACCAGGAGTCCAGAATAAACGTTTTCATGAGTGTTGACCTCCGGCAGTAGAGTTGAATCTTGATTTTAACATATGAATGTGCGTCAGGTCTCTGCAAGTATGGCCTACGACAATATCACCCTGAATGCGCCCGATCTCGTCTGATCTCGGAAGCTAAGCAGGGTCGAGCCTGGTAAGTACTTGGATGGAAGACTGCCTGGGAATACCAGGTGTTGTAGGCTTTTGCATTTTCGTATCTGGATCGGTCGCGTTTTACTCTTCAATTCACCCAGTCAGTTCACCTGCCAATTGCACGCGGATATGGTGTACTGCATTGGGATCAAGATTTTCTTGTTTAAGACCGTTTAATGCCACTCTTTCGGGGCTCAACCAGGAGTCCAGAATAAACGTTTTCATGAGTGTTGACCTCCGGCAGTAGAGTTGAATCTTGATTTTAACATATGAATGTGCGTCAGGTCTCTGCAAGTATGGCCTACGACCATATCACCCTGAATGCGCCCGATCTCGTCTGATCTCGGAAGCTAAGCAGGGTCGAGCCTGGTTAGTACTTGGATGGGAGACTGCCTCGGATTACCAGGTGTTGTAGGCTTTTGCATTTTCGCATCTGGATGGGTCGTGTTTTACTCTTCAATTCACCCAGTCAGTTCACCTGCCAATTGCACGTGGATATGGTGTACTACATTGGGATCAATATTTTTTTGTAAAAGACCGTTTAATGCCACTCTTTCGGGGCTCAACCAGGAGTCCAGAATAAATGTTTTCATGAGTGTTGACCTCCCGCAGTAGAGTTGAATTTTGATTTTTACATATGAATGTGCGTCAGGTCTCTGCAAGTATGGCCTAGAACCATATCACCCTGAATGCGCCTGATCTCGGAAGCTAAGCAGGGTCGAGCCTGGTTAGTACTGGTGTAATGCGGGCGTAAAGGGCTTGGCGGATGTGACGTCATGTGGGGGAGGAGTCAGGGTCACGTGAGAGGGAGATGGTATAGCGGTGAGACAGGAAGAGATCGGGGCAGTCGGGCGAGGGAAGAGTGGAGACCGCGTTGGGTGGTCGCCGTGCCCTCAGCCTGGTGGCTGAGGGGCTCGGTGACAGCGCCAGCCAGCGGGATGGAAGAGAGTTGGTTGGAGACTGGACGAGGGTGAGGCCAGGGAGGGCGAAAGCTGGGAGCAGCGACAGCAGCCGGAGAGGCTGCGTGTGGGAGACAGCAGCGAGGCTGCTAGGGGCTACAGCAGCCGGGGGCTGCAGAGCAAGAGGGCTACGGGAGCGACAGCAGCCGGAGGGGCTGCGTGTGGGAGACAG
>NC_136128.1:707500-710000 GCF_965212315.1 Lampetra planeri | reverse complement strand
GGGCTGCAGAGCAAGAGGGCTACGGGAGCGACAGCAGCCGGAGGGGCTGCGTGTGGGAGACAGCAGCGAGGCTGCTAGGGGCTACAGCAGCCGGCGGCTGCAGAGCAAGAGGGCTACGGGAGCGACAGCAGCCGGAGGGGCTGCGTGTGGGGGAACAGCAGCAAGGCTGCTAAGGAGCTACGGGAGCGACGGAGACCAACAGCGGGGCTGTTGGCGGTGACGGGAGCGACAGCGAAGTCGGCACCGTGTGGAAGGAGCCAGATAAAGGACAGCCGTGTGGGAAACAGAAACGAACCCGAATAAAGGACACCAGACCAGATACTGTGGTCGAGTCCATTTATTACACTTGGATGGGAGACTGCCTGGGAATGCCAGGTGTTGTAGGATTTTGCATTTTCGTATCTGGATGGGTCGCGTTTTACTCTTCAATTCACCCAGTCAGTTCACCTGCCAATTGCACGAGGATATGGTGTACTGCATTGGGATCAAGATTGTCTTGTTTAAGACCGTTTAATGCCACTCTTTCGGGGCTCAACCAGGAGTCCAGAATAAACGTTTTCATGAGTGTTGACCTCCGGCAGTAGAGTTGAATCTTGATTTTAACATATGAATGTGCGTCAGGTCTCTGCAAGTATGGCCTACGACCATATCACCCTGAATGCGCCCGATCTCGTCTGATCTCGGAAGCTAAGCAGGGTCGAGCCTGGTTAGTACTTGGATGGGAGACTGCCTCGGATTAGCAGGTGTTGTAGGCTTTTGCATTTTCGCATCTGGATGGGTCGTGTTTTACTCTTCAATTCACCCAGTCAGTTCACCTGCCAATTGCACGTGGATATGGTGTACTACATTGGGATCAATATTTTTTTGTAAAAGACCGTTTAATGCCACTCTTTCGGGGCTCAACCAGGAGTCCAGAATAAATGTTTTCATGAGTGTTGACCTCCCGCAGTAGAGTTGAATTTTGATTTTTACATATGAATGTGCGTCAGGTCTCTGCAAGTATGGCCTAGAACCATATCACCCTGAATGCGCCTGATCTCGGAAGCTAAGCAGGGTCGAGCCTGGTTAGTACTTGGATGGGAGACTGCCTGGGAATACCAGGTGTTGTAGGCTTTTGCATTTTCGTATCTGGATGGGTCGCGTTTTACTCTTCAATTCACCCAGCCAGTTCACCTGCTAATTGCACGCGGATATGGTGTACTGCATTGGGATCAAGATTTTCTTGTAAAAGACGATTTAATGCCACTCTTTCGGGGCTCAACCTGGAGTCCAGAATAAACGTTTTCATGAGTGTTGACCTCCCGCAGTAGAGTTGAATCTTGATTTTTACATGTGAATGTGCGTCAGGTTTCTGCAAGTATGGCCTACGACCATATCACCCTGAATGCGCCTGATCTCGTCTGCGCTCGGAAGCTAAGCAGGGTCGAGCCAGGGTAGTACTTGGATGGGAGACTGCCTGGGAATACCAGGTGTTGTAGGCGTTTTGCATTTTCGTATCTGGATGGGTCGCGTTTTACTCTTCAATTCACCCAGTCAGTTCACCTGCCAATTGCACGTGGATATGGTGTACTGAATTGGGATCAAGATTTTATTGTAAAAGACCGTTTAATGCCACTCTTTCGTGGCTCAACCAGAAGTCCAGAATAAACGTTTTCATGAGTGTTGACCTCCCGCAGTAGAGTTGAATTTTGATTTTTACATATGAATGTGCGTCAGGTCTCTGCAAGTATGGCCTAGAACCATATCACCCTGAATGCGCCTGATCTCGAAAGCTGAGCAGCGTCGAGCCTGGTTAGTACTTAGATGGGAGACTGCCTGGGAATACCAGGTCTTGTAGGCTTTTGCATTTTCGCATCTGGATGGGTCGCGTTTTACTCTTCAATTCACCCAGTGAGTTCACCTGCCAATTGCACGCGGATATGGTGTACTGCATTGGGATCAAGATTTTCTTGTAAAATACCTTTTAATGCCACTCTTTCGGGGCTCAACCAGGAGTCCAGAATAAACGTTTTCATGAGTGTTGAACTCCGGCAGTAGAGTTGAATCTTGATTTTAACATATGAATGTGCGTCAGGTCTCTGCAAGTATGGCCTACGACAATATCACCCTGAATGCGCCCGATCTCGTCTGATCTCGGAAGCTAAGCAGGGTCGAGCCTGGTAAGTACTTGGATGGAAGACTGCCTGGGAATACCAGGTGTTGTAGGCTTTTGCATTTTCGTATCTGGATGGGTCGCGTTTTACTCTTCAATTCACCCAGTCAGTTCACCTGCCAATTGCACGCGGATGTGGTGTACTGCATTGGGATCAAGCTTTTTTTGTAAAAGACCGTTTAATGCCACTCTTTCGGGGCTCAACCAGGAGTCCAGAATAAACGTTTTCATGAGTGTTGACCTCCCGCAGTAGAGTTGAATTTTGATTTTTACATATGAATGTGCGTCAGGTCTCTGCAAGTATGGCCTAGAACCATATCACCCTGAATGCGCCTGATCTCAGAAGCT
>NC_136128.1:702500-705000 GCF_965212315.1 Lampetra planeri | reverse complement strand
CCTGAATGCGCCTGATCTCGTCTGCGCTCGGAAGCTAAGCAGGGTCGAGCCAGGGTAGTACTTGGATGGGAGACTGCCTGGGAATACCAGGTGTTGTAGGCTTTTGCATTTTCGAATCTGGATGGGTCGCGTTTTACTCTTCAATTCACCCAGTCAGTTCACCTGCCAATTGCACGTGGATATGGTGTACTGCATTGGGATCAAGATTTTATTGTAAAAGACCGTTTAATGCCACTCTTTCGGGGCTCAAATAGGAGTCCAGAATAAACGTTTTCATGAGTGTTGACCTCCCGCAGTAGAGTTGAATTTTGATTTTTACATATGAATGTGCGTCAGGTCTCTGCAAGGATGGCCTAGAACCATATCACCCTGAATGCGCCTGATCTCGGAAGCTAAGCAGCGTCGAGCCTGGTTAGTACTTGGATGGGAGACTGCCTGGGAATACCAGGTGTTGTAGGCTTTTGCATTTTCGTATCTGGATGGGTCGCGTTTTACTCTTCAATTCACCCAGTCAGTTCACCTGCCAATTGCACGCGGATATGGTGTACTGCATTGGGATCAAGATTTTCTTGTAAATACCGTTTAATGCCACTCTTTCGGGGCTCAACCAGGAGTCCAGAATAAACGTTTTCATGAGTGTTGACCTCCGGCAGTAGAGTTGAATCTTGATTTTAACATATGAATGTGCGTCAGGTCTCTGCAAGTATGGCCTACGACAATATCACCCTGAATGCGCCCGATCTCGTCTGATCTCGGAAGCTAAGCAGCGTCGAGCCTGGTAAGTACTTGGATGAAAGACTGCCTGGGAATACCAGGTGTTGTAGGCTTTTGCATTTTCGTATCTGGATGGGTCGCGTTTTACTCTTCAATTCACCCAGTCAGTTCACCTGCTAATTGCACGCGGATATGGTGTACTGCATTGGGATCAAGATTTTTTTGTAAAAGACCGTTTAATGCCACTCTTTCGGGGCTCAACCAGGAGTCCAGAATAAACGTTTTCATGAGTGTTGACCTCCCGCAGTAGAGTTGAATTTTGATTTTTACATATGAATGTGCGTCAGGTCTCTGCAAGTATGGCCTAGAACCATATCACCCTGAATGCGCCTGATCTCGGAAGCTAAGCAGGGTCGAGCCTGGTTAGTACTTGGATGGGAGACTGCCTGGGAATACCAGGTGTTGTAGGCTTTTGCATTTTCGTATCTGGATGGGTCGCGTTTTACTCTTCAATTCACCCAGTCAGTTCACCTGCTAATTGCACGCGGATATGGTGTACTGCATTGGGATCAAAATTTTCTTGTAAAAGACGATTTAATGCCACTCTTTCGGGGCTCAACCAGGAGTCCAGAATAAACGTTTTCATGAGTGTTGACCTCCAGCAGTAGAGTTGAATTTTGATTTTTACATATGAATGTGCGTCAGGTCTCTGCAAGTATGGCCTAGAACCATATCACCCTGAATGCGCCTGATCTCGGAAGCTAAGCAGCGTCGAGCCTGGTTAGTACTTGGATGGGAGACTGCCTGGGAATACCAGGTGTTGTAGGCTTTTGCATTTTCGTATCTGGATGGGTCGCGTTTTACTCTTCAATTCACCCAGTCAGTTCACCTGCCAATTGCACGCGGATATGGTGTACTGCATTGGGATCAAGATTTTCTTGTAAAAAACCGTTTAATGCCACTCTTTCGGGGCTCAACCAGGAGTCCAGAATAAACGTTTTCATGAGTGTTGACCTCCGGCAGTAGAGTTGAATCTTGATTTTAACATATGAATGTGCGTCAGGTCTCTGCAAGTATGGCCTACGACAATATCACCCTGAATGCGCCCGATCTCGTCTGATCTCGGAAGCTAAGCAGGGTCGAGCCTGGTAAGTACTTGGATGGAAGACTGCCTGGGAATACCAGGTGTTGTAGGCTTTTGCATTTTCGTATCTGGATGGGTCGCGTTTTACTCTTCAATTCACCCAGTCAGTTCACCTGCTAATTGCACGCGGATATGGTGTACTGCATTGGGATCAAGATTTTTTTGTAAAAGACCGTTTAATGCCACTCTTTCGGGGCTCAACCAGGAGTCCAGAATAAACGTTTTCATGAGTGTTGACCTCCCGCAGTAGAGTTGAATTTTGATTTTTACATATGAATGTGCGTCAGGTCTCTGCAAGTATGGCCTAGAACCATATCACCCTGAATGCGCCTGATCTCGGAAGCTAAGCAGGGTCGAGCCTGGTTAGTACTTGGATGGGAGACTGCCTGGGAATACCAGGTGTTGTAGGCTTTTGCATTTTCGTATCTGGATGGGTCGCGTTTTACTCTTCAATTCACCCAGCCAGTTCACCTGCTAATTGCACGCGGATATGGTGTACTGCATTGGGATCAAGATTTTCTTGTAAAAGACGATTTAATGCCACTCTTTCGGGGCTCAACCTGGAGTCCAGAATAAACGTTTTCATGAGTGTTGACCTCCCGCAGTAGAGTTGAATCTTGATTTTTACATGTGAATGTGCGT
>NC_136128.1:695000-697500 GCF_965212315.1 Lampetra planeri | reverse complement strand
GGGGCTCAACCAGGAGTCCAGAATAAACGTTTTCATGAGTGTTGACCTCCCGCAGTAGAGTTGAATTTTGATTTTTACATATGAATGTGCGTCAGGTCTCTGCAAGTATGGCCTACGACAATATCACCCTGAATGCGCCTGATCTCGGAAGCTAAGCAGGGTCGAGCCTGGTTAGTACTTGGATGGGAGACTGCCTGGGAATACCAGGTGTTGTAGGCTTTTGCATTTTCGTATCTGGATGGGTCGCGTTTTACTCTTCAATTCACCCAGTCAGTTCACCTGCTAATTGCACGCGGATATGGTGTACTGCATTCGGATCAAAATTTTCTTGTAAAAGACGATTTAATGCCACTCTTTCGGGGCTCAACCAGGAGTCCAGAATAAACGTTTTCATGAGTGTTGACCTCCCGCAGTAGAGTTGAATCTTGATTTTTACAAATGAATGTGCGTCAGGTCTCTGCAAGTATGGCCTGCGATTATATCACCCTGAATGCCCCTGATCTTGGAAGCTAAGCAGGGTCGAGCCTGGTTAGTACTAGGATGGGAGACTGCCTGGGAATACCAGGTGTTGTATGCTTTTGCATTTTCGTATCTGGATGGGTCGCGTTTTACTCTTCAATTCACCCAGTCAGTTCACCTGCCAATTGCACGCGGATATGGTGTACTGCATTGGGATCAAGATTTTATTGTAAAAGACCGTTTAATGCCACTCTTTCGGGGCTCAACCAGGAGTCCAGAATAAATGTTTTCATGAGTGTTGACCTCCCGCAGTAGAGTTGAATTTTGATTTTTACATATGAATGTGCGTCAGGTCTCTGCAAGTATGGCCTAGAACCATATCACCCTGAATGCGCCTGATCTCGGAAGCTAAGCAGGGTCGAGCCTGGTTAGTACTTGGATGGGAGACTGCCTGGGAATACCAGGTGTTGTAGGCTTTTGCATTTTCGTATCTGGATGGGTCGCGTTTTACTCTTCAATTCACCCAGCCAGTTCACCTGCTAATTGCACGCGGATATGGTGTACTGCATTGGGATCAAGATTTTCTTGTAAAAGACGATTTAATGCCACTCTTTCGGGGCTCAACCTGGAGTCCAGAATAAACGTTTTCATGAGTGTTGACCTCCCGCAGTAGAGTTGAATCTTGATTTTTACATGTGAATGTGCGTCAGGTTTCTGCAAGTATGGCCTACGACCATATCACCCTGAATGCGCCTGATCTCGGAAGCTAAGCAGGGTCGAGCCTGGTAAGTACTTGGATGGAAGACTGCCTGGGAATACCAGGTGTTGTAGGCTTTTGCATTTTCGTATCTGGATGGGTCGCGTTTTACTCTTCAATTCACCCAGTCAGTTCACCTGCCAATTGCACGCGGATATGGTGTACTGCATTGGGATCAAGATTGTCTTGTTTAAGACCGTTTAATGCCACTCTTTCGGGGCTCAACCAGGAGTCCAGAATAAACGTTTTCATGAGTGTTGACCTCCGGCAGTAGAGTTGAATCTTGATTTTAACATATGAATGTGCGTCAGGTCTCTGCAAGTATGGCCTACGACCATATCACCCTGAATGCGCCCGATCTCGTCTGATCTCGGAAGCTAAGCAGGGTCGAGCCTGGTTAGTACTTGGATGGGAGACTGCCTCGGATTACCAGGTGTTGTAGGCTTTTGCATTTTCGCATCTGGATGGGTCGTGTTTTACTCTTCAATTCACCCAGTCAGTTCACCTGCCAATTGCACGTGGATATGGTGTACTACATTGGGATCAATATTTTTTTGTAAAAGACCGTTTAATGCCACTCTTTCGGGGCTCAACCAGGAGTCCAGAATAAATGTTTTCATGAGTGTTGACCTCCCGCAGTAGAGTTGAATTTTGATTTTTACATATGAATGTGCGTCAGGTCTCTGCAAGTATGGCCTAGAACCATATCACCCTGAATGCGCCTGATCTCGGAAGCTAAGCAGGGTCGAGCCTGGTTAGTACTGGTGTAATGCGGGCGTAAAGGGCTTGGCGGATGTGACGTCATGTGGGGGAGGAGTCAGGGTCACGTGAGAGGGAGATGGTATAGCGGTGAGACAGGAAGAGATCGGGGCAGTCGGGCGAGGGAAGAGTGGAGACCGCGTTGGGTGGTCGCCGTGCCCTCAGCCTGGTGGCTGAGGGGCTCGGTGACAGCGCCAGCCAGCGGGATGGAAGAGAGTTGGTTGGAGACTGGACGAGGGTGAGGCCAGGGAGGGCGAAAGCTGGGAGCAGCGACAGCAGCCGGAGAGGCTGCGTGTGGGAGACAGCAGCGAGGCTGCTAGGGGCTACAGCAGCCGGGGGCTGCAGAGCAAGAGGGCTACGGGAGCGACAGCAGCCGGAGGGGCTGCGTGTGGGAGACAGCAGCGAGGCTGCTAGGGGCTACAGCAGCCGGGGGCTGCAGAGCAAGAGGGCTACGGGAGCGACAGCAGCCGGAGGGGCTGCGTGTGGGAGACAGCAGCGAGGCTGCTAGGGGCTACAGCAGCCGGG